>NW_024543435.1:0-138649 GCF_018167655.1 Microtus oregoni
GTGCTCGGGGTGCTGGGTGCTCAGTGCTCGGGGCGCTGGGTGCTCAGTGCTCGGGGTGCTGGGTGCTCAGTACTCAGGGTGCTGGGTGCTCAGAACTCAGGGTGCTGGTTGCTCAGTGCTCAGGGTGCTGGGTGCTCAGTGCTCGGGGTGCTCAGTACTCAGGGTACTGTGTGTTCAGTGCTCAGGTACTGGGTGCTCAGTACTCAGGGTGCTCGGTGCTTAGTACTCAGGGTGCTGGGTGCTCAGTACTCCGGGTGCTGGGTGCTCAGTGCTCGGGGTGCTCGGAGATCAGTACTCAGGGTGCTGGGTGCTCAGTTCTCAGGGTGATCGGTGCTCAGTACTCAGGGTGCTGGGTGCTCAGTGCTCGGGGTGCTTGGTGCTCAGTACGTTGGGTGCTCACTACTCAGGTTGCTGGGTGCTCAGTGCTCAGTGTGCTGGGTGCTCAGTGCTCAGGGTGCTGGGTGCTCAGTGCTCAGGGTGCTGGGTGCTCAGTACTCAGGGTGCTCAGGGCTCAGTACTCGGGGTGCTGGGTGCTCAGTGCTCAGGGTGCTCAGTGGTCAGTACTCGGGGTGCTGTGTGCTGAGTGCTCAGGGTGCTCAGTGCTCGGGGTGCCGGGTGCTCAGTGCTCGGGGCGCTGGGTGCTCAGTGCTCGGGGTGCTGGGTGCGCAGTACTCAGGGTGCTGGGTGCTCAGTGCTCAGGGTGCTCAGTGCTCAGTACTCAGTGCTCAGGGTGCTGGATGTTCAGTACTCAGGGTGCTGGGTGCTCAGTGCTCGGGGTGCTCATTACTCAGGGTGCTGGGTGCTCAGTGCTCAGTACTCGGGTGCTGGGTGCTCAGTGCTCGTTGTGCTGGGTGCTCAGTGCTCAGTACTCAGGGTGCTGGGTGCTCAGTGCTCGTTGTGCTGGGTGCTCAGTGCTCAGTACTCAGGGTGCTGGGTGCTCAGTGCTCAGGGTGCTGTGTGCTCAGTGCTCAGGGTGCTGGGTGCTCAGTGCTCAGGGTGCTGGGTACTCAGTGCTCAGGGTGCTGGGTGCTCAGTGCTCGGGTTTCTCTGTGCTCAGTGCTCAAGGTGCTGGGTGCTCAGTACTCAGGGTGCTCATTGCTCAGGGTGCTGGGTGCTCAGTGCTCAGGGTGCTCGGTGCTCGGGGCACTGGGTGCTCAGTGCTCAGGGTACTGGGTGCTCAGTACTCAGGGTGATCGGTGCTTAGTACTCAGGGTGCTGAGTGCTCAGTGCTCGGGGTGCTCGGAGCTCACTATTCAGGGTGCTGGGTGCTCAGTGCTCAGTGTGCTGGGTGCTCAGTGCTCAGGGTGCTGGGTGCTCAGTGCTCAGGGTGCTGGGTGCTCAGTATTCAGGGTGCTGGGTGCTCAGTGCTCGGGGTGCTGGGTGCTCAGTGCTCAGGGTGCTGGGTGCTCAGTACTCAGGGTGCTGGGTGCTCAGTACTCGGGGTGCTGGGTGCTCAGTGCTCGTTGTGCTGGGTGCTCAGTGCTCAGTATTCAGGGTGCTGGGTGCTCAGTGCTCCTTGTGCTGGGTGCTCAGTGCTCAGTACTCAGGGTGCTGGGTGCTCAGTACTCAGGGTGCTGGGTGCTCAGTACTCGGGTGCTGGGTGCTCAGTGCTCGTTGTGCTGGGTGCTCAGTGCTCAGTACTCAGGGTGCTGGGTGCTCAGTGCTCGTTGTGCTGGGTGCTCAGTGCTCAGTACTCAGGGTGCTGGGTGCTCAGTGCTCAGGGTGCTGTGTGCTCAGTGCTCAGGGTGCAGGGTGCTCAGTGCTCAGGGTGCTGGGTACTCAGTGCTCAGGGTGCTGGGTGCTCAGTGCTCGGGTTTCTCGGTGCTCAGTGCTCAAGGTGCTGGGTGCTCAGTACTCAGGGTGCTCATTGCTCAGTGTGCTGGGTGCTCAGTGCTCAGGGTGCTCGGTGCTCGGGGCACTGGGTGCTCAGTGCTCAGGGTGCTCAGAGCTCAGTACTCAGGGTGCTGGGTGCTCAGTGCTCGGGGTGCTCGGTGCTCAGTACTCAGGGTGCTGGGTGCTCAGTGCTCGGGGTGCTCGGTGCTCAGTACGTTGGGTGCTCACTACTCAGGGTACTGGGTGCTCAGTGCTCAGGGTGCTGGGTGCTCGGTGCTCAGGGTGCTGGGTGCTCAGTACTCAGGGTGCTGGGTGCTCAGTGCTCGGGGTGCTGGGTGCTCAGTATTCAGGGTGCTGGGTGCTCAGTACTCAGGGTGCTGGGTGCTCAGTACTCGGGTGCTGGGTGCTCAGTGCTCAGGGTGCTGGGTTCTCAGTGCTCGGGGTGCTGGGTGCTCAGTGCTCAGTACTCAGGGTGCTGGGTGTACAGTGCTCGGGTGCTGGGTGCTCAGTGCTCAGTACTCAGGGTGCTGGGTGCTCAGTGCTAAGGGTGCTGGGTGCTCAGTGCTCAGGGTGCTGGGTGCTCAGTGCTCAGGGTGCTGGGTACTCAGTGCTCAGGGTGCTGGGTGCTCAGTACTCAGGGTGCTCAGTGCTCAGTACTCGGGGTTCTGGGTGCTCAGTGCTCAGGGTGCTCAGTGCTCAGTGCTCGGGGTGCTGGTGCTCAGTGCTCGGGGCGCTGGGTGCTCAGTGCTCGGGGCGCTGGGTGCTCAGTGCTCGGGGTGCTGGGTGCTCAGTACTCAGGGTGCTGGGTGCTCAGAACTCAGGGTGCTGGGTGCTCAGTGCTCAGGGTGCTGGGTGCTCAGTGCTCGGGGTGCTCAGTACTCAGGGTACTGTGTGTTCAGTGCTCAGGTTACTGGGTGCTCAGTACTCAGGGTGCTCGGTGCTTAGTACTCAGGGTGCTGGGTGCTCAGTACTCCGGGTGCTGGGTGCTCAGTGCTCGGGGTGCTCGGAGATCAGTACTCAGGGTGCTGGGTGCTCAGTTCTCGGGGTGATCGGTGCTCAGTACTCAGGGTGCTGGGTGCTCAGTGCTCGGGGTGCTCGGTGCTCAGTACGTTGGGTGCTCACTACTCAGGTTGCTGGGTGCTCAGTGCTCAGTGTGCTGGGTGCTCAGTGCTCAGGGTGCTGGGTGCTCAGTGCTCAGGGTGCTGGGTGCTCAGTACTCAGGGTGCTGGGTGCTCAGTGCTCGGGGTGCTGGGTGCTCAGTGCTCAGGGTGCTGGGTGCTCAGTACTCAGGGTGCTGGGTGCTCAGTACTCGGGGTGCTGGGCGCTCAGTACGCAGGGTGCTGGGCGCTCAGTACTCAGGGTGCTGGGTGCTCAGTACTCTCGTGCTGGGTGCTCAGTGCTCAGGGTGCTGGGTGCTCAGTGATCGGGGTGCTGGGTGCTCAGTGCTCGGGGTGCTCAGTGCTCAGTGTTCAAGGTGCTGGGTGCTCAGTACTCAGGGTGCTCATTGCTCAGGGTGCTGGGTGCTCAGTACTCAGGGTGCTGGGTGCTCAGTGCTCAGGGTGCTCGGTGCTCGGGGTGCTGGGTGCTCAGTGCTCGGGGTGCTCGGTGCCCAGTACTCAGGGTGCTGGGTGCTCAGTGCTCGGGGTGCTGGGTGCTCAGTGCTCAGTACTCAGGGTGCTGGGTGCTCAGTGCTCAGGGTGCTGTGTGCTCAGTGCTCAGGGTGCTGGGTGCTCAGTGCTCAGGCTGCTGGGTACACAGTCCTCAGGGTGCTGGGTGCTCAGTGCTCGGGGTGCTATGTGATCTGTGCTCGCGGTGCTGGGTGCTCAGTGCTCGGGGTGCTGGGTGCTCAGTGCTCGGGGTGCTATGTGCTCAGTGCTCAAGGGGCTGGGTGCTCAGTGCTCGGGGTGCTCGGTGCTCAGTACTCAGGGTGCTGGGTGCTCAGTGCTCGAGGTGCTCAGTACTCAGGGTGCTGTGTGTTCAGTGCTCGGGGCGCTGGGTGCTCAGTACTCCGGGTGCTGGGTGCTCAGTGCTCAGGGTGCTCGGTGCTCGGGGCACTGGGTGCTCAGTGCTCAGGGTGCTCAGAGCTCAGTACTCAGGGTGCTGGGTGCTCAGTGCTCGGGGTGCTTGGTGCTCAGTACTCAGTGTGCTGGGTGCTCAGTACTCAGGGTGCTCATTGCTCAGGGTGCTGGGTGCACAGTGCTCAGGGTGCTCGGTGCTCGGGGCACTGGGTGCTCAGTGCTCAGGGTGCTCGGAGCTCAGTACTCAGGGTGCTGGGTGCTCAGTTCTCGGGGTGCTCGGTGCTCAGTACGTTGGGTGCTCACTACTCAGGGTGCTGGGTACTCAGTGCTCAGGGTGCTGGGTGCTCGGTGCTCAGTGTGCTGTGTGCTCAGTACTCAGGGTGTTGGGTGCTCAGTGCTCGGGGTGCTGGGTGCTCAGTACTCACGGTGCTGGGTGCTCAGTACTCAGGGTCCTGGGTGCTCAGTACTCGGGTGCTGGGTGCTCAGTGCTCAGGGTGCTGGGTGCTCAGTGCTCGGGGTGCTGGGTGCTCAGTGCTCAGTACTCAGGGTGCTGGGTGTTCAGTGCTCGGGATGCTGGGTGCTCAGTGCTCAGTACTCAGGGTGTTGGGTGCTAAGTGCTCAGGGTGCTGGGTGCTCAGTGCTCAGGGTGCTGGGTGCTCAGTACTCAGGGTGCTCAGGGCTCAGTACTCGGGGTGCTGGGTGCTCAGTGCTCAGGGTGCTCAGTGCTCAGTGCTCAGGGTGCCGGGTGCTCAGTGCTCGGGGCGCTGGGTGCTCAGTGCTCGGTGTGCTGGGTGCTCAGTACTCAGGGTGCTGGGTGCTCAGTACTCAGGGTGCTGGGTGCTCAGTGCTCAGGGTGCTGGGTGCTCAGTGCTCGGGGTGCTCAGTACTCAAGGTGCTGTGTGTTCAGTGCTCAGGGTACTGGGTGCTCAGTACTCAGGGTGATCGGTGCTTAGTACTCAGGGTGCTGGGTGCTCAGTACTCCGGGTGCTGGGTGCTCAGTGCTCGGGGTGCTCCGAGCTCAGTACTCAGGGTGATGGGTGCTCAGTTCTCGGGGTGATCGGTGCTCCGTACTCAGAGTGCTGGGTGCTCAGTGCTCGGGGTGCTCGGTGCTGAGTACATTGGGTGCTCACTACTCAGGGTGCTGGGTGCTCAGTGCTCAGTGTGCTGGGTGCTCAGTGCTCAGGGTGCTGGGTGCTCAGTGCTCAGGTTGCTGGGTGCTCAGTATTCAGGGTGCTGGGTGCTCAGTGCTCGGGGTGCTGGGTGCTCAGTGCTCAGGGTGATGGGTGCTCAGTACTCAGGGTGCTGGATGTTCAGTACTCAGGGTGCTGGGTGCTCAGTGCTCGGGGTGCTCATTACTCAGGGTGCTGGGTGCTCAGTGCTCAGTACTCGGGTGCTGGGTGCTCAGTGCTCGTTGTGCTGGGTGCTCAGTGCTCAGTACTCAGGGTGCTGGGTGCTCAGTGCTCGTTGTGCTGGGTGCTCAGTGCTCAGTACTCAGGGTGCTGGGTGCTCAGTGCTCAGGGTGCTGTGTGCTCAGTGCTCAGGGTGCTGGGTGCTCAGTGCTCAGGGTGCTGGGTACTCAGTGCTCAGGGTGCTGGGTGCTCAGTGCTCGGGTTTCTCGGTGCTCAGTGCTCAAGGTGCTGGGTGCTCAGTACTCAGGGTGCTCATTGCTCAGGGTGCTGGGTGCTCAGTGCTCAGGGTGCTCGGTGCTCGGGGCACTGGGTGCTCAGTGCTCAGGGTACTGGGTGCTCAGTACTCAGGGTGATCGGTGCTTAGTACTCAGGGTGCTGAGTGCTCAGTGCTCGGGGTGCTCGGAGCTCACTATTCAGGGTGCTGGGTGCTCAGTGCTCAGTGTGCTGGGTGCTCAGTGCTCAGGGTGCTGGGTGCTCAGTGCTCAGGGTGCTGGGTGCTCAGTATTCAGGGTGCTGGGTGCTCAGTGCTCGGGGTGCTGGGTGCTCAGTGCTCAGGGTGCTGGGTGCTCAGTACTCAGGGTGCTGGGTGCTCAGTACTCGGGGTGCTGGGTGCTCAGTGCTCGTTGTGCTGGGTGCTCAGTGCTCAGTATTCAGGGTGCTGGGTGCTCAGTGCTCCTTGTGCTGGGTGCTCAGTGCTCAGTACTCAGGGTGCTGGGTGCTCAGTACTCAGGGTGCTGGGTGCTCAGTACTCGGGTGCTGGGTGCTCAGTGCTCGTTGTGCTGGGTGCTCAGTGCTCAGTACTCAGGGTGCTGGGTGCTCAGTGCTCGTTGTGCTGGGTGCTCAGTGCTCAGTACTCAGGGTGCTGGGTGCTCAGTGCTCAGGGTGCTGTGTGCTCAGTGCTCAGGGTGCAGGGTGCTCAGTGCTCAGGGTGCTGGGTACTCAGTGCTCAGGGTGCTGGGTGCTCAGTGCTCGGGTTTCTCGGTGCTCAGTGCTCAAGGTGCTGGGTGCTCAGTACTCAGGGTGCTCATTGCTCAGTGTGCTGGGTGCTCAGTGCTCAGGGTGCTCGGTGCTCGGGGCACTGGGTGCTCAGTGCTCAGGGTGCTCAGAGCTCAGTACTCAGGGTGCTGGGTGCTCAGTGCTCGGGGTGCTCGGTGCTCAGTACTCAGGGTGCTGGGTGCTCAGTGCTCGGGGTGCTCGGTGCTCAGTACGTTGGGTGCTCACTACTCAGGGTACTGGGTGCTCAGTGCTCAGGGTGCTGGGTGCTCGGTGCTCAGGGTGCTGGGTGCTCAGTACTCAGGGTGCTGGGTGCTCAGTGCTCGGGGTGCTGGGTGCTCAGTATTCAGGGTGCTGGGTGCTCAGTACTCAGGGTGCTGGGTGCTCAGTACTCGGGTGCTGGGTGCTCAGTGCTCAGGGTGCTGGGTTCTCAGTGCTCGGGGTGCTGGGTGCTCAGTGCTCAGTACTCAGGGTGCTGGGTGTACAGTGCTCGGGTGCTGGGTGCTCAGTGCTCAGTACTCAGGGTGCTGGGTGCTCAGTGCTAAGGGTGCTGGGTGCTCAGTGCTCAGGGTGCTGGGTGCTCAGTGCTCAGGGTGCTGGGTACTCAGTGCTCAGGGTGCTGGGTGCTCAGTACTCAGGGTGCTCAGTGCTCAGTACTCGGGGTTCTGGGTGCTCAGTGCTCAGGGTGCTCAGTGCTCAGTGCTCGGGGTGCTGGGTGCTCAGTGCTCGGGGCGCTGGGTGCTCAGTGCTCGGGGTGCTGGGTGCTCAGTACTCAGGGTGCTGGGTGCTCAGAACTCAGGGTGCTGGGTGCTCAGTGCTCAGGGTGCTGGGTGCTCAGTGCTCGGGGTGCTCAGTACTCAGGGTACTGTGTGTTCAGTGCTCAGGTTACTGGGTGCTCAGTACTCAGGGTGCTCGGTGCTTAGTACTCAGGGTGCTGGGTGCTCAGTACTCCGGGTGCTGGGTGCTCAGTGCTCGGGGTGCTCGGAGATCAGTACTCAGGGTGCTGGGTGCTCAGTTCTCGGGGTGATCGGTGCTCAGTACTCAGGGTGCTGGGTGCTCAGTGCTCGGGGTGCTCGGTGCTCAGTACGTTGGGTGCTCACTACTCAGGTTGCTGGGTGCTCAGTGCTCAGTGTGCTGGGTGCTCAGTGCTCAGGGTGCTGGGTGCTCAGTGCTCAGGGTGCTGGGTGCTCAGTACTCAGGGTGCTGGGTGCTCAGTGCTCGGGGTGCTGGGTGCTCAGTGCTCAGGGTGCTGGGTGCTCAGTACTCAGGGTGCTGGGTGCTCAGTACTCGGGGTGCTGGGCGCTCAGTACGCAGGGTGCTGGGCGCTCAGTACTCAGGGTGCTGGGTGCTCAGTACTCTCGTGCTGGGTGCTCAGTGCTCAGGGTGCTGGGTGCTCAGTGATCGGGGTGCTGGGTGCTCAGTGCTCGGGGTGCTCAGTGCTCAGTGTTCAAGGTGCTGGGTGCTCAGTACTCAGGGTGCTCATTGCTCAGGGTGCTGGGTGCTCAGTACTCAGGGTGCTGGGTGCTCAGTGCTCAGGGTGCTCGGTGCTCGGGGTGCTGGGTGCTCAGTGCTCGGGGTGCTCGGTGCCCAGTACTCAGGGTGCTGGGTGCTCAGTGCTCGGGGTGCTGGGTGCTCAGTGCTCAGTACTCAGGGTGCTGGGTGCTCAGTGCTCAGGGTGCTGTGTGCTCAGTGCTCAGGGTGCTGGGTGCTCAGTGCTCAGGCTGCTGGGTACACAGTCCTCAGGGTGCTGGGTGCTCAGTGCTCGGGGTGCTATGTGATCTGTGCTCGCGGTGCTGGGTGCTCAGTGCTCGGGGTGCTGGGTGCTCAGTGCTCGGGGTGCTATGTGCTCAGTGCTCAAGGGGCTGGGTGCTCAGTGCTCGGGGTGCTCGGTGCTCAGTACTCAGGGTGCTGGGTGCTCAGTGCTCGAGGTGCTCAGTACTCAGGGTGCTGTGTGTTCAGTGCTCGGGGCGCTGGGTGCTCAGTACTCCGGGTGCTGGGTGCTCAGTGCTCAGGGTGCTCGGTGCTCGGGGCACTGGGTGCTCAGTGCTCAGGGTGCTCAGAGCTCAGTACTCAGGGTGCTGGGTGCTCAGTGCTCGGGGTGCTTGGTGCTCAGTACTCAGTGTGCTGGGTGCTCAGTACTCAGGGTGCTCATTGCTCAGGGTGCTGGGTGCACAGTGCTCAGGGTGCTCGGTGCTCGGGGCACTGGGTGCTCAGTGCTCAGGGTGCTCGGAGCTCAGTACTCAGGGTGCTGGGTGCTCAGTTCTCGGGGTGCTCGGTGCTCAGTACGTTGGGTGCTCACTACTCAGGGTGCTGGGTACTCAGTGCTCAGGGTGCTGGGTGCTCGGTGCTCAGTGTGCTGTGTGCTCAGTACTCAGGGTGTTGGGTGCTCAGTGCTCGGGGTGCTGGGTGCTCAGTACTCACGGTGCTGGGTGCTCAGTACTCAGGGTCCTGGGTGCTCAGTACTCGGGTGCTGGGTGCTCAGTGCTCAGGGTGCTGGGTGCTCAGTGCTCGGGGTGCTGGGTGCTCAGTGCTCAGTACTCAGGGTGCTGGGTGTTCAGTGCTCGGGATGCTGGGTGCTCAGTGCTCAGTACTCAGGGTGTTGGGTGCTAAGTGCTCAGGGTGCTGGGTGCTCAGTGCTCAGGGTGCTGGGTGCTCAGTACTCAGGGTGCTCAGGGCTCAGTACTCGGGGTGCTGGGTGCTCAGTGCTCAGGGTGCTCAGTGCTCAGTGCTCAGGGTGCCGGGTGCTCAGTGCTCGGGGCGCTGGGTGCTCAGTGCTCGGTGTGCTGGGTGCTCAGTACTCAGGGTGCTGGGTGCTCAGTACTCAGGGTGCTGGGTGCTCAGTGCTCAGGGTGCTGGGTGCTCAGTGCTCGGGGTGCTCAGTACTCAAGGTGCTGTGTGTTCAGTGCTCAGGGTACTGGGTGCTCAGTACTCAGGGTGATCGGTGCTTAGTACTCAGGGTGCTGGGTGCTCAGTACTCCGGGTGCTGGGTGCTCAGTGCTCGGGGTGCTCCGAGCTCAGTACTCAGGGTGATGGGTGCTCAGTTCTCGGGGTGATCGGTGCTCCGTACTCAGAGTGCTGGGTGCTCAGTGCTCGGGGTGCTCGGTGCTGAGTACATTGGGTGCTCACTACTCAGGGTGCTGGGTGCTCAGTGCTCAGTGTGCTGGGTGCTCAGTGCTCAGGGTGCTGGGTGCTCAGTGCTCAGGTTGCTGGGTGCTCAGTATTCAGGGTGCTGGGTGCTCAGTGCTCGGGGTGCTGGGTGCTCAGTGCTCAGGGTGATGGGTGCTCAGTACTCAGGGTGCTGGGTGCTCAGTACTCGGGGTGCTGGGCGCTCAGTACTCAGGGTGCTGGGTGCTCAGTACTCAGGGTGCTGGGTGCTCAGTACTCGGGTGCTGGGTGCTCAGTGCTCAGGGTGCTGGGTGCTCAGTGCTCGGGGTGCTGGGTGCTCAGTACTCAGGGTGCTGGGTGCTCAGTGCTCAGTACTCAGGGTGCTGGGTGTTCAGTGCTCAGGGTGCTGTGTGCTCAGTGCTCAGGGTGCTAAGTACTCAGGGTGCTGGGTGCTCAGTACTCCGGGTGCTGGGTGCTCAGTGCTCGGGGTTCTCGGTGCTCAGTGCTCAAGGTGCTGGGTGCTCAGTACTCAGGGTGCTCATTGCTCAGGGTGCTGGGTGCTCAGTGCTCAGGGTGCTCGGTGCTCGGGGCACTGGGTGCTCAGTGCTCAGGGTGCTCAGAGCTCAGTACTCAGGATGCTGGGTGCTCAGTGCTCGGGGTGCTCGGTGCTCAGTACTCAGGGTGCTGGGTGCTCAGTACTCAGGGTCCTGGGTGCTCAGTACTCGGGTGCTGGGTGCTCAGTGCTCAGGGTGCTGGGTGCTCAGTGCTCGGGTTGCTGGGTGCTCAGTGCTCAGTACTCAGGGTGCTGGGTGTTCAGTGCTCGGGGTGCTGGGTGCTCAGTGCTCAGTACTCAGGGTGTTGGGTGCTAAGTGCTCAGGGTGCTGGGTGCTCAGTACTCAGGGTCCTGGGTGCTCAGTACTCGGGTGCTGGGTGCTCAGTGCTCAGGGTGCTGGGTGCTCAGTGCTCGGGGTGCTGGATGCTCAGTGCTCAGTACCCAGGGTGCTGGGTGTTCAGTGCTCGGGGTGCTGGGTTCTCAGTGCTCAGTACTCAGGGTGTTGGGTGCTAAGTGCTCAGGGTGCTGGGTGCTCAGTGCTCAGGGTGCTGGGTGCTCAGTACTCAGGGTGCTCAGGGCTCAGTACTCGGGGTGCTGGGTGCTCAGTGCTCAGGGTGCTCAGTGCTCAGTGCTCAGGGTGCCGGGTGCTCAGTGCTCGGGGCGCTGGGTGCTCAGTGCTCGGTGTGCTGGGTGCTCAGTACTCAGGGTGCTGGGTGCTCAGTACTCAGGGTGCTGGGTGCTCAGTGCTCAGGGTGCTGGGTGCTCAGTGCTCGGGGTGCTAAGTACTCAGGGTGCTGTGTGTTCAGTGCTCAGGGTACTGGGTGCTCAGTACTCAGGGTGATCGGTGCTTAGTACTCAGGGTGCTGGGTGCTCAGTACTCCGGGTGCTGGGTGCTCAGTGCTCGGGGTGCTCCGAGCTCAGTACTCAGGGTGATGGGTGCTCAGTTCTCGGGGTGATCGGTGCTCAGTACTCAGAGTGCTGGGTGCTCAGTGCTCGGGGTGCTCGGTGCTGAGTACATTGGGTGCTCACTACTCAGGGTGCTGGGTGCTCAGTGCTCAGTGTGCTGGGTGCTCAGTGCTCAGAGTGCTGGGTGCTCAGTGCTCAGGGTGCTGGGTGCTCAGTATTCAGGGTGCTGGGTGCTCAGTGCTCGGGGTGCTGGGTGCTCAGTGCTCAGGGTGCTGGGTGCTCAGTACTCAGGGTGCTGGGTGCTCAGTACTCGGGGTGCTGGGCGCTCAGTACTCAGGGTGCTGGGTGCTCAGTACTCAGGGTGCTGGGTGCTCAGTACTCGGGTGCTGGGTGCTCAGTGCTCGGGTGCTGGGTGCTCAGTGCTCGGGGTGCTGGGTGCTCAGTGCTCAGGGTGCTGGGTGCTCAGTACTCAGGGTGCTGGGTGCTCAGTACTCGGGGTGCTGGGCGCTCAGTACTCAGGGTGCTGGGTGCTCAGTGCTCAGGGTGCTGGGTGCTCAGTGCTCAGGGTGCTGCGTGCTCAGTGCTCAGGGTGCTGGGTACTCAGTGCTCAGGGTGCTGGGTGCTCAGTACTCAGGGTGCTGGGTGCTCATTACTCAGGGTGCTGGGTGCTCAGTGCTCGGGTGCTGGGTGCTCAGTGCTCGCGGTGCTGGGTGCTCAGTGCTCGAGGTGCTCAGTACTCAGGGTGCTGTGTGTTCAGTGCTCAGGGTGCTGGGTGCTCAGTACTCAGGGTGCTCGGTGCTTAGTACTCAGGGTGCTGGGTGCTCAGTGCTCAGGGTGCTGTGTGCTCAGTGCTCAGGGTGCTGGGTGCTCAGTGCTCAGGCTGCTGGGTACACAGTACTCAGGGTGCTGGGTGCTCAGTGCTCGGGGTGCTATGTGCTCTGTGCTCGCGGTGCTGGGTGCTCAGTGCTCGGGGTGCTGGGTGCTCAGTGCTCGGGGTGCTATGTGCTCAGTGCTCGCGGTGCTGCCTGCTCAGTGCTCGGGGTGCTCGGTGCTCAGTACTCAGGGTGCTGGGTGCTCAGTGCTCGAGGTGCTCAGTACTCAGGGTGCTGTGTGTTCAGTGCTCGGGGCGCTGGGTGCTCAGTACTCCGGGTGCTGGGTGCTCAGTGCTCAGGGTGCTCGGTGCTCGGGGCACTGGGTGCTCAGTGCTCAGGGTGCTCGGAGCTCAGTACTCAGGGTGCTCATTGCTCAGGGTGCTGGGTGCTCAGTGCTCAGGGTGCTCGGTGCTCGGGGCACTGGGTGCTCAGTGCTCAGGGTGCTCGGAGCTCAGTACTCAGGGTGCTGGGTGCTCAGTTCTCGGGGTGCTCGGTGCTCAGTACTCAGGGTGCTGGGTGCTCAGTGCTCGGGGTGCTCGGTGCTCAGTACGTTGGGTGCTCACTACTCAGGGTGCTGGGTACTCAGTGCTCAGGGTGCTGGGTGCTCGGTGCTCAGGGTGCTGGGTGCTCAGTACTCAGGGTGTTGGGTGCTCAGTGCTCGGGGTGCTGGGTGCTCAGTACTCAGGGTGCTGGGTGCTCAGTACTCAGGGTCCTGGGTGCTCAGTACTCGGGTGCTGTGTGTTCAGTGCTCAGGGTACTGGGTGCTCAGTACTCAGGGTGATCGGTGCTTAGTACTCAGGGTGCTGGGTGCTCAGTACTCCGGGTGCTGGGTGCTCAGGGCTCGGGGTGCTCCGAGCTCAGTACTCAGGGTGATGGGTGCTCAGTTCTCGGGGTGATCGGTGCTCAGTACTCAGAGTGCTGGGTGCTCAGTGCTCAGTACTCAGGGTGTTGGGTGCTAAGTGCTCAGGGTGCTGGGTGCTCAGTGCTCAGGGTGCTGGGTGCTCAGTACTCAGGGTGCTCAGGGCTCAGTACTCGGGGTGCTGGGTGCTCAGTGCTCAGGGTGCTCAGTGCTCAGTGCTCAGGGTGCCGGGTGCTCAGTGCTCGGGGCGCTGGGTGCTCAGTGCTCGGTGTGCTGGGTGCTCAGTACTCAGGGTGCTCTGTGCTCAGTACTCAGGGTGCTGGGTGCTCAGTGCTCAGGGTGCTGGGTGCTCAGTGCACGGGGTGCTGTGTGTTCAGTGCTCAGGGTACTGGGTGCTCAGTACTCAGGGTGATCGGTGCTTAGTACTCAGGGTGCTGGGTGCTCAGTACTCCGGGTGCTGGGTGCTCAGTGCTCGGGGTGCTCCGAGCTCAGTACTCAGGGTGATGGGTGCTCAGTTCTCGGGGTGATCGGTGCTCAGTACTCAGAGTGCTGGGTGCTCAGTGCTCGGGGTGCTCGGTGCTGAGTACATTGGGTGCTCACTACTCAGGGTGCTGGGTGCTCAGTGCTCAGTGTGCTGGGTGCTCAGTGCTCAGGGTCCTGGGTGCTCAGTGCTCAGGGTGCTGGGTGCTCAGTATTCAGGGTGCTGGGTGCTCAGTGCTCGGGGTGCTGGGTGCTCAGTGCTCAGGGTGCTGGGTGCTCAGTACTCAGGGTGCTGGGTGCTCAGTACTCGGGGTGCTGGGCGCTCAGTACTCAGGGTGCTGGGTGCTCAGTACTCAGGGTGCTGGGTGCTCAGTACTCGGGTGCTGGGTGCTCAGTGCTCAGGGTGCTGGGTGCTCAGTGCTCGGGGTGCTGGGTGCTCAGTGCTCAGTACTCAGGGTGCTGGGTGCTCAGTGCTCGTTGTGCTGGGTGCTCAGTGCTCAGTACTCAGGGTGCTGGGTGTTCAGTGCTCAGGGTGCTGTGTGCTCAGTGCTCAGGGTGCTGCGTGCTCAGTGCTCAGGGTGCTGGGTACTCAGTGCTCAGGGTGCTGGGTGCTCAGTACTCAGGGTGCTGGGTGCTCATTACTCAGGGTGCTGGGTGCTCAGTGCTCGGGTGCTGGGTGCTCAGTGCTCGCGGTGCTGGGTGCTCAGTGCTCGAGGTGCTCAGTACTCAGGGTGCTGTGTGTTCAGTGCTCAGGGTGCTGGGTGCTCAGTACTCAGGGTGCTCGGTGCTTAGTACTCAGGGTGCTGGGTGCTCAGTGCTCAGGGTGTTGTGTGCTCAGTGCTCAGGGTGCTGGGTGCTCAGTGCTCAGGCTGCTGGGTACACAGTACTCAGGGTGCTGGGTGCTCAGTGCTCGGGGTGCTATGTGCTCTGTGCTCGCGGTGCTGGGTGCTCAGTGCTCGGGGTGCTGGGTGCTCAGTGCTCGGGGTGCTATGTGCTCAGTGCTCGCGGTGCTGGGTGCTCAGTGCTCGCAGTGCTGGGTGCTCAGTGCTCGGGGTGCTCGGTGCTCAGTACTCAGGGTGCTGGGTGCTCAGTGCTCGAGGTGCTCAATACTCAGGGTGCTGTGTGTTCAGTGCTCAGGGTGCTGGGTGCTCAGTACTCAGGGTGCTCGGTG
This sequence comes from Microtus oregoni, assembly GCF_018167655.1. Taxonomy (NCBI): domain Eukaryota; kingdom Metazoa; phylum Chordata; class Mammalia; order Rodentia; family Cricetidae; genus Microtus; species Microtus oregoni. The sequence goes on from NW_024543435.1 coordinate 14,200, forward strand.
CTTAGTACTCAGGGTGCTGGGTGCTCAGTACTCCGGGTGCTGGGTGCTCAGTGCTCGGGGTTCTCGGTGCTCAGTGCTCAAGGTGCTGGGTGCTCAGTACTCAGGGTGCTCATTGCTCAGGGTGCTGGGTGCTCAGTGCTCAGGGTGCTCGGTGCTCGGGGCACTGGGTGCTCAGTGCTCAGGGTGCTCAGAGCTCAGTACTCAGGGTGCTGGGTGCTCAGTGCTCGGGGTGCTCGGTGCTCAGTACTCAGGGTGCTGGGTGCTCAGTACTCAGGGTCCTGGGTGCTCAGTACTCGGGTGCTGGGTGCTCAGTGCTCAGGGTGCTGGGTGCTCAGTGCTCGGGGTGCTGGGTGCTCAGTGCTCAGTACTCAGGGTGCTGGGTGTTCAGTGCTCGGGGTGCTGGGTGCTCAGTGCTCAGTACTCAGGGTGCTGGGTGTTCAGTGCTCGGGGTGCTGGGTGCTCAGTGCTCAGTACTCAGGTTGTTGGGTGCTAAGTGCTCAGGGTGCTGGGTGCTCAGTACTCAGGGTCCTGGGTGCTCAGTACTCGGGTGCTGGGTGCTCAGTGCTCAGGGTGCTGGGTGCTCAGTGCTCGGGGTGCTGGGTGCTCAGTGCTCAGTACCCAGGGTGCTGGGTGTTCAGTGCTCGGGGTGCTGGGTTCTCAGTGCTCAGTACTCAGGGTGTTGGGTGCTAAGTGCTAAGGGTGCTGGGTGCTCAGTGCTCAGGGTGCTGGGTGCTCAGTACTCAGGGTGCTCAGGGCTCAGTACTCGGGGTGCTGGGTGCTCAGTGCTCAGGGTGCTCAGTGCTCAGTGCTCAGGGTGCCGGGTGCTCAGTGCTCGGGGCGCTGGGTGCTCAGTGCTCGGTGTGCTGGGTGCTCAGTACTCAGGGTGCTGGGTGCTCAGTACTCAGGGTGCTGGGTGCTCAGTGCTCAGGGTGCTGGGTGCTCAGTGCTCGGGGTGCAAAGTACTCAGGGTGCTGTGTGTTCAGTGCTCAGGGTACTGGGTGCTCAGTACTCAGGGTGATCGGTGCTTAGTACTCAGGGTGCTGGGTGCTCAGTACTCCGGGTGCTGGGTGCTCAGTGCTCGGGGTGCTCCAAGCTCAGTACTCAGGGTGATGGGTGCTCAGTTCTCGGGGTGATCGGTGCTCAGTACTCAGAGACCTGGGTGCTCAGTGCTCGGGGTGCTCGGTGCTGAGTACATTGGGTGCTCACTACTCAGGGTGCTGGGTGCTCAGTTCTCAGTGTGCTGGGTGCTCAGTGCTCAGGGTGCTGGGTGCTCAGTGCTCAGGGTGCTGGGTGCTCAGTATTCAGGGTGCTGGGTGCTCAGTGCTCGGGGTGCTGGGTGCTCAGTGCTCAGGGTGCTGGGTGCTCAGTACTCAGGGTGCTGGGTGCTCAGTACTCGGGGTGCTGGGCGCTCAGTACTCAGGGTGCTGGGTGCTCAGTACTCAGGGTGCTGGGTGCTCAGTACTCGGGTGCTGGGTGCTCAGTGCTCAGGGTGCTGGGTGCTCAGTGCTCGGCGTGCTGGGTGCTCAGTGCTCAGTACTCAGGGTGCTGGGTGCTCAGTGCTCGTTGTGCTGGGTGCTCAGTGCTCAGTACTCAGGGTGCTGGGTGTTCAGTGCTCAGGGTGCTGTGTGCTCAGTGCTCAGGGTGCTGCGTGCTCAGTGCTCAGGGTGCTGGGTACTCAGTGCTCAGGGTGCTGGGTGCTCAGTACTCAGGGTGCTGGGTGCTCATTACTCAGGGTGCTGGGTGCTCAGTGCTCGGGTGCTGGGTGCTCAGTGCTCGCGGTGCTGGGTGCTCAGTGCTCGAGGTGCTCAGTACTCAGGGTGCTGTGTGTTCAGTGCTCAGGGTGCTGGGTGCTCAGTACTCAGGGTGCTCGGTGCTTAGTACTCAGGGTGCTGGGTGCTCAGTGCTCAGGGTGTTGTGTGCTCAGTGCTCAGGGTGCTGGGTGCTCAGTGCTCAGGCTGCTGGGTACACAGTACTCAGGGTGCTGCGTGCTCAGTGCTCGGGGTGCTAGGTGCTCTGTGCTCGCGGTGCTGGGTGCTCAGTGCTCGGGGTGCTGGGTGCTCAGTGCTCGGGGTGCTATGTGCTCAGTGCTCGCGGTGCTGGGTGCTCAGTGCTCGGGGTGCTCGGTGCTCAGTACTCAGGGTGCTGGGTGCTCAGTGCTCGAGGTGCTCAGTACTCAGGGTGCTGTGTGTTCAGTGCTCGGGGCGCTGGGTGCTCAGTACTCCGGGTGCTGGGTGCTCAGTGCTCAGGGTGCTTGGTGCTCGGGGCACTGGGTGCTCAGTGCTCAGGGTGCTCGGAGCTCAGTACTCAGGGTGCTGGTTGCTCAGTGCTCGGGGTGCTCGGTGCTCAGTACTCAGGGTGCTGGGTGCTCAGTACTCAGGGTGCTCATTGCTCAGGGTGCTGGGTGCTCAGTGCTCAGGGTGCTCGGTGCTCGGGGCACTGTGTGCTCAGTGCTCAGGGTGCTCGGAGCTCAGTACTCAGGGTGCTGGGTGCTCAGTTCTCGGGGTGCTCGGTGCTCAGTACTCAGGGTGCTGGGTGCTCAGTGCTCGGGGTGCTCGGTGCTCAGTACGTTGGGTGCTCACTACTCAGGGTGCTGGGTACTCAGTGCTCAGGGTGCTGGGTGCTCGGTGCTCAGGGTGCTGGGTGCTCAGTACTCAGGGTGTTGGGTGCTCAGTGCTCGGGGTGCTGGGTGCTCAGTACTCAGGGTGCTGGGTGCTCAGTACTCAGGGTCCTGGGTGCTCAGTACTCGGGTGCTGTGTGTTCAGTGCTCAGGGTACTGGGTGCTCAGTACTCAGGGTGATCAGTGCTTAGTACTCAGGGTGCTGGGTGCTCAGAACTCCGGGTGCTGGGTGCTCAGTGCTCGGGGTGCTCCGAGCTCAGTACTCAGGGTGATGGGTGCTCAGTTCTCGGGGTGATCGGTGCTCAGTACTCAGAGTGCTGGGTGCTCAGTGCTCGAGGTGCTCAGTACTCAGGGTGCTGTGTGTTCAGTGCTCAGGGTGCTGGGTGCTCAGTACTCAGGGTGCTCGGTGCTTAGTACTCAGGGTGCTGGGTGCTCAGTGCTCAGGGTGTTGTGTGCTCAGTGCTCAGGGTGCTGGGTGCTCAGTGCTCAGGCTGCTGGGTACACAGTACTCAGGGTGCTGGGTGCTCAGTGCTCGGGGTGCTATGTGCTCTGTGCTCGCGGTGCTGGGTGCTCAGTGCTCGGGGTGCTGGGTGCTCAGTGCTCGGGGTGCTATGTGCTCAGTGCTCGCGGTGCTGGGTGCTCAGTGCTCGCAGTGCTGGGTGCTCAGTGCTCGGGGTGCTCGGTGCTCAGTACTCAGGGTGCTGGGTGCTCAGTGCTCGAGGTGCTCAATACTCAGGGTGCTGTGTGTTCAGTGCTCAGGGTGCTGGGTGCTCAGTACTCAGGGTGCTCGGTGCTTAGTACTCAGGGTGCTGGGTGCTCAGTACTCCGGGTGCTGGGTGCTCAGTGCTCGGGGTTCTCGGTGCTCAGTGCTCAAGGTGCTGGGTGCTCAGTACTCAGGGTGCTCATTGCTCAGGGTGCTGGGTGCTCAGTGCTCAGGGTGCTCGGTGCTCGGGGCACTGGGTGCTCAGTGCTCAGGGTGCTCAGAGCTCAGTACTCAGGGTGCTGGGTGCTCAGTGCTCGGGGTGCTCGGTGCTCAGTACTCAGGGTGCTGGGTGCTCAGTACTCAGGGTCCTGGGTGCTCAGTACTCGGGTGCTGGGTGCTCAGTGCTCAGGGTGCTGGGTGCTCAGTGCTCGGGGTGCTGGGTGCTCAGTGCTCAGTACTCAGGGTGCTGGGTGTTCAGTGCTCGGGGTGCTGGGTGCTCAGTGCTCAGTACTCAGGGTGCTGGGAGTTCAGTGCTCGGGGTGCTGGGTGCTCAGTGCTCAGTACTCAGGTTGTTGGGTGCTAAGTGCTCAGGGTGCTGGGTGCCCAGTACTCAGGGTCCTGGGTGCTCAGTACTCGGGTGCTGGGTGCTCAGTGCTCAGGGTGCTGGGTGCTCAGTGCTCGGGGTGCTGGGTGCTCAGTGCTCAGTACCCAGGGTGCTGGGTGTTCAGTGCTCGGGGTGCTGGGTTCTCAGTGCTCAGTACTCAGGGTGTTGGGTGCTAAGTGCTCAGGGTGCTGGGTGCTCAGTGCTCAGGGTGCTGGGTGCTCAGTACTCAGGGTGCTCAGGGCTCAGTACTCGGGGTGCTGGGTGCTCAGTGCTCAGGGTGCTCAGTGCTCAGTGCTCAGGGTGCCGGGTGCTCAGTGCTCGGGGCGCTGGGTGCTCAGTGCTCGGTGTGCTGGGTGCTCAGTACTCAGGGTGCTGGGTGCTCAGTACTCAGGGTGCTGGGTGCTCAGTGCTCAGGGTGCTGGGTGCTCAGTGCTCGGGGTGCAAAGTACTCAGGGTGCTGTGTGTTCAGTGCTCAGGGTACTGGGTGCTCAGTACTCAGGGTGATCGGTGCTTAGTACTCAGGGTGCTGGGTGCTCAGTACTCCGGGTGCTGGGTGCTCAGTGCTCGGGGTGCTCCAAGCTCAGTACTCAGGGTGATGGGTGCTCAGTTCTCGGGGTGATCGGTGCTCAGTACTCAGAGACCTGGGTGCTCAGTGCTCGGGGTGCTCGGTGCTGAGTACATTGGGTGCTCACTACTCAGGGTGCTGGGTGCTCAGTGCTCAGTGTGCTGGGTGCTCAGTGCTCAGGGTGCTGGGTGCTCAGTGCTCAGGGTGCTGGGTGCTCAGTATTCAGGGTGCTGGGTGCTCAGTGCTCGGGGTGCTGGGTGCTCAGTGCTCAGGGTGCTGGGTGCTCAGTACTCAGGGTGCTGGGTGCTCAGTACTCGGGGTGCTGGGCGCTCAGTACTCAGGGTGCTGGGTGCTCAGTACTCAGGGTGCTGGGTGCTCAGTACTCGGGTGCTGGGTGCTCAGTGCTCAGGGTGCTGGGTGCTCAGTGCTCGGGGTGCTGGGTGCTCAGTGCTCAGTACTCAGGGTGCTGGGTGCTCAGTGCTCGTTGTGCTGGGTGCTCAGTGCTCAGTACTCAGGGTGCTGGGTGTTCAGTGCTCAGGGTGCTGTGTGCTCAGTGCTCAGGGTGCTGCGTGCTCAGTGCTCAGGGTGCTGGGTACTCAGTGCTCAGGGTGCTGGGTGCTCAGTACTCAGGGTGCTGGGTGCTCATTACTCAGGGTGCTGGGTGCTCAGTGCTCGGGTGCTGGGTGCTCAGTGCTCGCGGTGCTGGGTGCTCAGTGCTCGAGGTGCTCAGTACTCAGGGTGCTGTGTGTTCAGTGCTCAGGGTGCTGGGTGCTCAGTACTCAGGGTGCTCGGTGCTTAGTACTCAGGGTGCTGGGTGCTCAGTGCTCAGGGTGTTGTGTGCTCAGTGCTCAGGGTGCTGGGTGCTCAGTGCTCAGGCTGCTGGGTACACAGTACTCAGGGTGCTGGGTGCTCAGTGCTCGGGGTGCTATGTGCTCTGTGCTCGCGGTGCTGGGTGCTCAGTGCTCGGGGTGCTGGGTGCTCAGTGCTCGGGGTGCTATGTGCTCAGTGCTCGCGGTGCTGGGTGCTCAGTGCTCGCAGTGCTGGGTGCTCAGTGCTCGGGGTGCTCGGTGCTCAGTACTCAGGGTGCTGGGTGCTCAGTGCTCGAGGTGCTCAATACTCAGGGTGCTGTGTGTTCAGTGCTCAGGGTGCTGGGTGCTCAGTACTCAGGGTGCTCGGTGCTTAGTACTCAGGGTGCTGGGTGCTCAGTACTCCGGGTGCTGGGTGCTCAGTGCTCGGGGTTCTCGGTGCTCAGTGCTCAAGGTGCTGGGTGCTCAGTACTCAGGGTGCTCATTGCTCAGGGTGCTGGGTGCTCAGTGCTCAGGGTGCTCGGTGCTCGGGGCACTGGGTGCTCAGTGCTCAGGGTGCTCAGAGCTCAGTACTCAGGGTGCTGGGTGCTCAGTGCTCGGGGTGCTCGGTGCTCAGTACTCAGGGTGCTGGGTGCTCAGTACTCAGGGTCCTGGGTGCTCAGTACTCGGGTGCTGGGTGCTCAGTGCTCAGGGTGCTGGGTGCTCAGTGCTCGGGGTGCTGGGTGCTCAGTGCTCAGTACTCAGGGTGCTGGGTGTTCAGTGCTCGGGGTGCTGGGTGCTCAGTGCTCAGTACTCAGGGTGCTGGGTGTTCAGTGCTCGGGGTGCTGGGTGCTCAGTGCTCAGTACTCAGGTTGTTGGGTGCTAAGTGCTCAGGGTGCTGGGTGCTCAGTACTCAGGGTCCTGGGTGCTCAGTACTCGGGTGCTGGGTGCTCAGTGCTCAGGGTGCTGGGTGCTCAGTGCTCGGGGTGCTGGGTGCTCAGTGCTCAGTACCCAGGGTGCTGGGTGTTCAGTGCTCGGGGTGCTGGGTTCTCAGTGCTCAGTACTCAGGGTGTTGGGTGCTAAGTGCTAAGGGTGCTGGGTGCTCAGTGCTCAGGGTGCTGGGTGCTCAGTACTCAGGGTGCTCAGGGCTCAGTACTCGGGGTGCTGGGTGCTCAGTGCTCAGGGTGCTCAGTGCTCAGTGCTCAGGGTGCCGGGTGCTCAGTGCTCGGGGCGCTGGGTGCTCAGTGCTCGGTGTGCTGGGTGCTCAGTACTCAGGGTGCTGGGTGCTCAGTACTCAGGGTGCTGGGTGCTCAGTGCTCAGGGTGCTGGGTGCTCAGTGCTCGGGGTGCAAAGTACTCAGGGTGCTGTGTGTTCAGTGCTCAGGGTACTGGGTGCTCAGTACTCAGGGTGATCGGTGCTTAGTACTCAGGGTGCTGGGTGCTCAGTACTCCGGGTGCTGGGTGCTCAGTGCTCGGGGTGCTCCAAGCTCAGTACTCAGGGTGATGGGTGCTCAGTTCTCGGGGTGATCGGTGCTCAGTACTCAGAGACCTGGGTGCTCAGTGCTCGGGGTGCTCGGTGCTGAGTACATTGGGTGCTCACTACTCAGGGTGCTGGGTGCTCAGTTCTCAGTGTGCTGGGTGCTCAGTGCTCAGGGTGCTGGGTGCTCAGTGCTCAGGGTGCTGGGTGCTCAGTATTCAGGGTGCTGGGTGCTCAGTGCTCGGGGTGCTGGGTGCTCAGTGCTCAGGGTGCTGGGTGCTCAGTACTCAGGGTGCTGGGTGCTCAGTACTCGGGGTGCTGGGCGCTCAGTACTCAGGGTGCTGGGTGCTCAGTACTCAGGGTGCTGGGTGCTCAGTACTCGGGTGCTGGGTGCTCAGTGCTCAGGGTGCTGGGTGCTCAGTGCTCGGGGTGCTGGGTGCTCAGTGCTCAGTACTCAGGGTGCTGGGTGCTCAGTGCTCGTTGTGCTGGGTGCTCAGTGCTCAGTACTCAGGGTGCTGGGTGTTCAGTGCTCAGGGTGCTGTGTGCTCAGTGCTCAGGGTGCTGCGTGCTCAGTGCTCAGGGTGCTGGGTACTCAGTGCTCAGGGTGCTGGGTGCTCAGTACTCAGGGTGCTGGGTGCTCATTACTCAGGGTGCTGGGTGCTCAGTGCTCGGGTGCTGGGTGCTCAGTGCTCGCGGTGCTGGGTGCTCAGTGCTCGAGGTGCTCAGTACTCAGGGTGCTGTGTGTTCAGTGCTCAGGGTGCTGGGTGCTCAGTACTCAGGGTGCTCGGTGCTTAGTACTCAGGGTGCTGGGTGCTCAGTGCTCAGGGTGTTGTGTGCTCAGTGCTCAGGGTGCTGGGTGCTCAGTGCTCAGGCTGCTGGGTACACAGTACTCAGGGTGCTGCGTGCTCAGTGCTCGGGGTGCTAGGTGCTCTGTGCTCGCGGTGCTGGGTGCTCAGTGCTCGGGGTGCTGGGTGCTCAGTGCTCGGGGTGCTATGTGCTCAGTGCTCGCGGTGCTGGGTGCTCAGTGCTCGGGGTGCTCGGTGCTCAGTACTCAGGGTGCTGGGTGCTCAGTGCTCGAGGTGCTCAGTACTCAGGGTGCTGTGTGTTCAGTGCTCGGGGCGCTGGGTGCTCAGTACTCCGGGTGCTGGGTGCTCAGTGCTCAGGGTGCTTGGTGCTCGGGGCACTGGGTGCTCAGTGCTCAGGGTGCTCGGAGCTCAGTACTCAGGGTGCTGGTTGCTCAGTGCTCGGGGTGCTCGGTGCTCAGTACTCAGGGTGCTGGGTGCTCAGTACTCAGGGTGCTCATTGCTCAGGGTGCTGGGTGCTCAGTGCTCAGGGTGCTCGGTGCTCGGGGCACTGTGTGCTCAGTGCTCAGGGTGCTCGGAGCTCAGTACTCAGGGTGCTGGGTGCTCAGTTCTCGGGGTGCTCGGTGCTCAGTACTCAGGGTGCTGGGTGCTCAGTGCTCGGGGTGCTCGGTGCTCAGTACGTTGGGTGCTCACTACTCAGGGTGCTGGGTACTCAGTGCTCAGGGTGCTGGGTGCTCGGTGCTCAGGGTGCTGGGTGCTCAGTACTCAGGGTGTTGGGTGCTCAGTGCTCGGGGTGCTGGGTGCTCAGTACTCAGGGTGCTGGGTGCTCAGTACTCAGGGTCCTGGGTGCTCAGTACTCGGGTGCTGTGTGTTCAGTGCTCAGGGTACTGGGTGCTCAGTACTCAGGGTGATCAGTGCTTAGTACTCAGGGTGCTGGGTGCTCAGAACTCCGGGTGCTGGGTGCTCAGTGCTCGGGGTGCTCCGAGCTCAGTACTCAGGGTGATGGGTGCTCAGTTCTCGGGGTGATCGGTGCTCAGTACTCAGAGTGCTGGGTGCTCAGTGCTCGAGGTGCTCAGTACTCAGGGTGCTGTGTGTTCAGTGCTCAGGGTGCTGGGTGCTCAGTACTCAGGGTGCTCGGTGCTTAGTACTCAGGGTGCTGGGTGCTCAGTGCTCAGGGTGTTGTGTGCTCAGTGCTCAGGGTGCTGGGTGCTCAGTGCTCAGGCTGCTGGGTACACAGTACTCAGGGTGCTGGGTGCTCAGTGCTCGGGGTGCTATGTGCTCTGTGCTCGCGGTGCTGGGTGCTCAGTGCTCGGGGTGCTGGGTGCTCAGTGCTCGGGGTGCTATGTGCTCAGTGCTCGCGGTGCTGGGTGCTCAGTGCTCGCAGTGCTGGGTGCTCAGTGCTCGGGGTGCTCGGTGCTCAGTACTCAGGGTGCTGGGTGCTCAGTGCTCGAGGTGCTCAATACTCAGGGTGCTGTGTGTTCAGTGCTCAGGGTGCTGGGTGCTCAGTACTCAGGGTGCTCGGTGCTTAGTACTCAGGGTGCTGGGTGCTCAGTACTCCGGGTGCTGGGTGCTCAGTGCTCGGGGTTCTCGGTGCTCAGTGCTCAAGGTGCTGGGTGCTCAGTACTCAGGGTGCTCATTGCTCAGGGTGCTGGGTGCTCAGTGCTCAGGGTGCTCGGTGCTCGGGGCACTGGGTGCTCAGTGCTCAGGGTGCTCAGAGCTCAGTACTCAGGGTGCTGGGTGCTCAGTGCTCGGGGTGCTCGGTGCTCAGTACTCAGGGTGCTGGGTGCTCAGTACTCAGGGTCCTGGGTGCTCAGTACTCGGGTGCTGGGTGCTCAGTGCTCAGGGTGCTGGGTGCTCAGTGCTCGGGGTGCTGGGTGCTCAGTGCTCAGTACTCAGGGTGCTGGGTGTTCAGTGCTCGGGGTGCTGGGTGCTCAGTGCTCAGTACTCAGGGTGCTGGGAGTTCAGTGCTCGGGGTGCTGGGTGCTCAGTGCTCAGTACTCAGGTTGTTGGGTGCTAAGTGCTCAGGGTGCTGGGTGCCCAGTACTCAGGGTCCTGGGTGCTCAGTACTCGGGTGCTGGGTGCTCAGTGCTCAGGGTGCTGGGTGCTCAGTGCTCGGGGTGCTGGGTGCTCAGTGCTCAGTACCCAGGGTGCTGGGTGTTCAGTGCTCGGGGTGCTGGGTTCTCAGTGCTCAGTACTCAGGGTGTTGGGTGCTAAGTGCTCAGGGTGCTGGGTGCTCAGTGCTCAGGGTGCTGGGTGCTCAGTACTCAGGGTGCTCAGGGCTCAGTACTCGGGGTGCTGGGTGCTCAGTGCTCAGGGTGCTCAGTGCTCAGTGCTCAGGGTGCCGGGTGCTCAGTGCTCGGGGCGCTGGGTGCTCAGTGCTCGGTGTGCTGGGTGCTCAGTACTCAGGGTGCTGGGTGCTCAGTACTCAGGGTGCTGGGTGCTCAGTGCTCAGGGTGCTGGGTGCTCAGTGCTCGGGGTGCAAAGTACTCAGGGTGCTGTGTGTTCAGTGCTCAGGGTACTGGGTGCTCAGTACTCAGGGTGATCGGTGCTTAGTACTCAGGGTGCTGGGTGCTCAGTACTCCGGGTGCTGGGTGCTCAGTGCTCGGGGTGCTCCAAGCTCAGTACTCAGGGTGATGGGTGCTCAGTTCTCGGGGTGATCGGTGCTCAGTACTCAGAGACCTGGGTGCTCAGTGCTCGGGGTGCTCGGTGCTGAGTACATTGGGTGCTCACTACTCAGGGTGCTGGGTGCTCAGTGCTCAGTGTGCTGGGTGCTCAGTGCTCAGGGTGCTGGGTGCTCAGTGCTCAGGGTGCTGGGTGCTCAGTATTCAGGGTGCTGGGTGCTCAGTGCTCGGGGTGCTGGGTGCTCAGTGCTCAGGGTGCTGGGTGCTCAGTACTCAGGGTGATGGGTGCTCAGTACTCGGGGTGCTGGGCGCTCAGTACTCAGGGTGCTGGGTGCTCAGTACTCAGGGTGCTGGGTGCTCAGTACTCGGGTGCTGGGTGCTCAGTGCTCAGGGTGCTGGGTGCTCAGTGCTCGGGGTGCTGGGTGCTCAGTGCTCAGTACTCAGGGTGCTGGGTGCTCAGTGCTCGTTGTGCTGGGTGCTCAGTGCTCAGTACTCAGGGTGCTGGGTGTTCAGTGCTCAGGGTGCTGTGTGCTCAGTGCTCAGGGTGCTGCGTGCTCAGTGCTCAGGGTGCTGGGTACTCAGTGCTCAGGGTGCTGGGTGCTCAGTACTCAGGGTGCTGGGTGCTCATTACTCAGGGTGCTGGGTGCTCAGTGCTCGGGTGCTGGGTGCTCAGTGCTCGCGGTGCTGGGTGCTCAGTGCTCGAGGTGCTCAGTACTCAGGGTGCTGTGTGTTCAGTGCTCAGGGTGCTGGGTGCTCAGTACTCAGGGTGCTCGGTGCTTAGTACTCAGGGTGCTGGGTGCTCAGTGCTCAGGGTGTTGTGTGCTCAGTGCTCAGGGTGCTGGGTGCTCAGTGCTCAGGCTGCTGGGTACACAGTACTCAGGGTGCTGCGTGCTCAGTGCTCGGGGTGCTAGGTGCTCTGTGCTCGCGGTGCTGGGTGCTCAGTGCTCGGGGTGCTGGGTGCTCAGTGCTCGGGGTGCTATGTGCTCAGTGCTCGCGGTGCTGGGTGCTCAGTGCTCGGGGTGCTCGGTGCTCAGTACTCAGGGTGCTGGGTGCTCAGTGCTCGAGGTGCTCAGTACTCAGGGTGCTGTGTGTTCAGTGCTCGGGGCGCTGGGTGCTCAGTACTCCGGGTGCTGGGTGCTCAGTGCTCAGGTGCTTGGTGCTCGGGGCACTGGGTGCTCAGTGCTCAGGGTGCTCGGAGCTCAGTACTCAGGGTGCTGGTTGCTCAGTGCTCGGGGTGCTCGGTGCTCAGTACTCAGGGTGCTGGGTGCTCAGTACTCAGGGTGCTCATTGCTCAGGGTGCTGGGTGCTCAGTGCTCAGGGTGCTCGGTGCTCGGGGCACTGTGTGCTCAGTGCTCAGGGTGCTCGGAGCTCAGTACTCAGGGTGCTGGGTGCTCAGTTCTCGGGGTGCTCGGTGCTCAGTACTCAGGGTGCTGGGTGCTCAGTGCTCGGGGTGCTCGGTGCTCAATACGTTGGGTGCTCACTACTCAGGGTGCTGGGTACTCAGTGCTCAGGGTGCTGGGTGCTCGGTGCTCAGGGTGCTGGGTGCTCAGTACTCAGGGTGTTGGGTGCTCAGTGCTCGGGGTGCTGGGTGCTCAGTACTCAGGGTGCTGGGTGCTCAGTACTCAGGGTCCTGGGTGCTCAGTACTCGGGTGCTGTGTGTTCAGTGCTCAGGGTACTGGGTGCTCAGTACTCAGGGTGATCAGTGCTTAGTACTCAGGGTGCTGGGTGCTCAGAACTCCGGGTGCTGGGTGCTCAGTGCTCGGGGTGCTCCGAGCTCAGTACTCAGGGTGATGGGTGCTCAGTTCTCGGGGTGATCGGTGCTCAGTACTCAGAGTGCTGGGTGCTCAGTGCTCAGTACTCAGGGTGTTGGGTTCTAAGTGCTCAGGGTGCTGGGTGCTCAGTGCTCAGGGTGCTGGGTGCTCAGTACTCAGGGTGCTCAGGGCTCAGTACTCGGGGTGCTGGGTGCTCAGTGCTCAGGGTGCTCAGTGCTCAGTGCTCAGGTTGCTGGGTGCTCAGTGCTCGGGGCGCTGGGTGCTCAGTGCTCGGTGTGCTGGGTGCTCAGTACTCAGGGTGCTGGGTGCTCAGTACTCAGGGTGCTGGGTGCTCAGTGCTCAGGGTGCTGTGTGTTCAGTGCTCAGGGTACTGGGTTCTCAGTACTCAGGGTGATCGGTGCTTAGTACTCAGGGTGCTGGGTGCTCAGTACTCCGGGTGCTGGGTGCTCAGTGCTCGGGGTGCTCCGAGCTCAGTACTCAGGGTGATGGGTGCTCAGTTCTCGGGGTGATCGGTGCTCAGTACTCAGAGTGCTGGGTGCTCAGTGCTCGGGGTGCTCGGTGCTGAGTACATTGGGTGCTCACTACTCAGGGTGCTTTGTGCTCAGTGCTCAGTGTGCTGGGTGCTCAGTGCTCAGGGTGCTGGGTGCTCAGTGCTCAGGGTGCTGGGTGCTCAGTATTCAGGGTGCTGGGTGCTCAGTGCTCGGGGTGCTGGGTGCTCAGTGCTCAGGGTGCTGGGTGCTCAGTACTCAGGGTGCTGGGTGCTCAGTACTCGGGGAGCTGGGCGCTCAGTACTCAGGGTGCTGGGTGCTCAGTACTCAGGGTGCTGGGTGCTCAGTACTCGGGTGCTGGGTGCTCAGTGCTCAGGGTGCTGGGTGCTCAGTGCTCGGGGTGCTGGGTGCTCAGTGCTCAGTACTCAGGGTACTGGGTGCTCAGTGCTCGTTGCGCTGGGTGCTCAGTGCTCAGTACTCAGGGTGCTGGGTGTTCAGTGCTCAGGGAGCTGTGTGCTCAGTGCTCAAGGTGCTGCGTGCTCAGTGCTCAGGGTGCTGGGTACTCAGTGCTCAGGGTGCTGGGTGCTCAGTACTCAGGGTGCTGGGTGCTCATTACTCAGGGTGCTGGGTGCTCAGTGCTCGGGTGCTGGGTGCTCAGTGCTCGCGGTGCTGGGTGCTCAGTGCTCGAGGTGCTCAGTACTCAGGGTGCTGTGTGTTCAGTGCTCAGGGTGCTGGGTGCTCAGTGCTCAGGGTGCTGTGTGCTCAGTGCTCAGGGTGCTGGGTGCTCAGTGCTCAGGCTGCTGGGTACACAGTACTCAGGGTGCTGGGTGCTCAGTGCTCGGGGTGCTATGTGCTCTGTGCTCGCGGTGCTGGGTGCTCAGTGCTCGGGGTGCTGGGTGCTCAGTGCTCAGGGTGCTATGTGCTCAGTGCTCGCGGTGCTGGGTGCTCAGTGCTCGAGGTACTCAGTACTCAGGGTGCTGGGTGCTCAGTGCTCGAGGTGCTCAGTACTCAGGGTGCTGTGTGTTCAGTGCTCGGGGCGCTGGGTGCTCAGTACTCTGGGTGCTGGGTGCTCAGTGCTCAGGGTGCTCGGTGCTCGGGGCACTGGGTGCTCAGTGCTCAGGGTGCTCGGAGCTCAGTACTCAGGGTGCTGGGTGCTCAGTGCTCGGGGAGCTCGGTGCTCAGTACTCAGGGTGCTGGGTGCTCAGTACTCAGGGTGCTCATTGCTCAGGGTGCTGGGTGCTCAGTGCTCAGGGTGCTCGGTGCTCGGGGCACTGGGTGCTCAGTGCTCAGGGTGCTCGGAGCTCAGTACTCAGGGTGCTGGGTGCTCAGTTCTCGGGGTGCTCGGTGCTCAGTACTCAGGGAGCTGGGTGCTCAGTGCTCGGGGTGCTCGGTGCTCAGTACGTTGTGTGCTCACTACTCAGGGTGCTGGGTACTCAGTGCTCAGGGTGCTGGGTGCTCGGTGCTCAGGGTGCTGGGTGCTCAGTACTCAGGGTGTTGGGTGCTCAGTGCTCGGGGTGCTGGGTGCTCAGTACTCAGGGTGCTGGGTGCTCAGTACTCAGGGTCCTGGGTGCTCAGTACTCGGGTGCTGGGTGCTCAGTGCTCAGGGTGCTGGGTGCTCAGTGCTCGGGGTGCTGGGTGCTCAGTGCTCAGTACTCAGGGTGCTGGGTGTTCAGTGCTCGGGGTGCTGGGTGCTCAGTGCTCAGTACTCAGGGTGTTGGGTGCTCATTGCTCAGGGTGCTGGGTGCTCAGTGCTCAGGGTGCTGGGTGCTCAGTACTCAGGGTGCTCAGGGCTCAGTACTCGGGGTGCTCGGTGCTCAGTGGTCAGGGTGCTCAGTGCTCAGTGCTCAGGGTGCCGGGTGCTCAGTGCTCGGGGCGCTGGGTGCTCAGTGCTCGGGGTGCTGTGTGCTCAGTACTCAGGGTGCTGGGTGCTCAGTGCTCTGGGTGCTCAGTGCTCAGTACTCAGTGCTCAGGGTGCTCAGTGCTCAGTGCTCAGGGTGGTGGGTGTTCAGTACTCAGGGTGCTGGGTGCTCAGTACTCAGGGTGCTGGGTGCTCAGTGCTCAGGGTGCTGGGTGCTCAGTGCTCGGGGTGCTCAGTACTCAGGGTGATGTGTGTTCAGTGCTCAGGGTACTGGGTGCTCAGTACTCAGGGTGATCGGTGCTTAGTACTCAGGGTGCTGGGTGCTCAGTACTCCGGGTGCTGGGTGCTCAGTGCTCGGGGTGCTCCGAGCTCAGTACTCAGGGTGATGGGTGCTCAGTTCTCGGGGTGATCGGTGCTCAGTACTCAGAGTGCTGGGTGCTCAGTGCTCGGAGTGCTCGGTGCTGAGTACATTGGGTGCTCACTACTCAGGGTGCTGGGTGCTCAGTGCTCAGTGTGCTGGGTGCTCAGTGCTCAGGGTGCTGGGTGCTCAGTGCTCAGGGTGCTGGGTGCTCAGTATTCAGGGTGCTGGGTGCTCAGTGCTCGGGGTGCTGGGTGCTCAGTGCTCAGGGTGCTGGGTGCTCAGTACTCAGGGTGCTGGGTGCTCAGTACTCGGGGCTCTGGGCGCTCAGTACTGAGGGTGCTGGGTGCTCAGTACTCAGGGTGCTGGGTGCTCAGTACTCGGGTGCTGGGTGCTCAGTGCTCAGGGTGCTGGGTGCTCAGTGCTCGGGGTGCTGGGTGCTCAGTGCTCAGTACTCAGGGTGCTGGGTGCTCAGTGCTCGTTGTGCTGGGTGCTCAGTGCTCAGTACTCAGGGTGCTGTGTGTTCAGTGCTCAGGGTGCTGGGTGCTCAGTACTCAGGGTGCTCGGTGCTTAGTACTCAGGGTGCTGGGTGCTCAGTACTCCGGGTGCTGGGTGCTCAGTGCTCAGGGTTCTCAGTGCTCAGTGCTCAAGGTGCTGGGTGCTCAGTACTCATGGTGCTCATTGCTCAGGGTGCTGGGTGCTCAGTGCTCAGGGTGCTCGGTGCTCGGGGCACTGTGTGCTCAGTGCTCAGGGTGCTCAGAGCTCAGTACTCAGGGTGCTGGGTGCTCCGTGCTCGGGGTGCTCGGTGCTCAGTACTCAGGGTGCTGGGTGCTCAGTGCTCGGGGTGCTCGGTGCTCAGTACGTTGGGTGCTCACTACTCAGGGTGCTGGGTGCTCAGTGCTCAGGGTGCTGGGTGCTCGGTGCTCAGGGTGCTGGGTGCTCAGTACTCAGGGTGCTGGGTGCTCAATGCTCAGGGTGCTGGGTACTCAGTGCTCAGGGTGCTGGGTGCTCAGTACTCAGGGTGCTCAGTGCTCAGTACTCGGGGTGCTGGGTGTTCAGTGCTCGGGGTGCTGGGTGCTCAGTGCTCAGTACTCAGGGTTCTGGGTGCTCAGTGCTCAGGGTGCTGGGTGCTCAGTGCTCAGGGTGCTGGGTGCTCAGTGCTCAGGGTGCTGGGTACTCAGTGCTCAAGGTGCTGGGTGCTCAGTACTCAGGGTGCTCATTGCTCAGGGTGCTGGGTGCTCAGTGCTCAGGGTGCTCGGTGCTCGGGGCACTGGGTGCTCAGTGCTCAGGGTGCTCAGAGCTCAGTTCTCAGGGTGCTGGGTGCTCAGTGCTCGGGGTGCTCGGTGCTCAGTACTCAGGGTGCTGGGTGCTCAGTGCTCGGGGTGCTCGGTGCTCAGTACGTTGGGTGCTCACTACTCAGGGTGCTGGGTGCTAAGTGCTCAGGGTGCTGGGTGCTCGGTGCTCAGGGTGCTGGGTGCTCAGTACTCAGGGTGCTGGGTGCTCAGTGCTCAGGGTGCTGGGTACTCAGTGCTCAGGGTGCTGGGTGCTCATTACTCAGAGTGCTGGGTGCTCAGTGCTCAGTACTCAGGGTGCTGGGAGCTCAGTGCTCAGGGTGCTGGGTGCTCAGTGCTCAGGGTGCTAGGTGCTCAGTGCTCAGGGTGCTGGGTACTCAGTGCTCAGGGTGCTGGGTGCTCAGAACACAGGGTGCTCAGTGCTCAGTACTCGGTGTGCTGGGTGCTCAGTGCTCAGGGTGCTCAGTGCTCAGTACTCGGGGTGCTGTGTGCTCAGTGCTCAGGGTGCTCAGTGCTCAGGGTGCTGGGTGCTCAGTGCTCGGGGCGCTGGGTGCTCAGTGCTCAGGGTGCTGGGTGCTCAGTACTCAGGGTGCTGGGTGCTCAGTACTCGGTGTGCTGGGCGCTCAGTACTCAGGGTGCTGGGTGCTCAGTACTCAGGGTGCTGGGTGCTCAGTACTCGGGTGCTGGGTGCTCAGTGCTCAGGGTGCTGGGTGCTCAGTGCTCGGGGTGCTGGGTGCTCAGTGCTCAGTACTCAGGGTGCTGGGTGCTCAGTGCTCGTTGTGCTGGGTGCTCAGTGCTCAGGGTGCTGGGTGCTCAGTGCTCAGTGCTCAGGGTGCTGGGTACTCAGTGCTCAGGGTGCTGGGTGCTCAGTACTCAGGGTGCTGGGTGCTCATTACTCAGGGTGCTGGGTGCTCAGTGCTCGGGTGCTGGGTGCTCAGTGCTCGCGGTGCTGGGTGCTCAGTGCTCGAGGTGCTCAATACTCAGGGTGCTGTGTGTTCAGTGCTCGAGGTGCTCAATACTCAGGGTGCTGTGTGTTCAGTGCTCAGGGTGCTGGGTGCTCAGTACTCAGGGTGCTCGGTGCTTAGTACTCAGGGTGCTGGGTGCTCAGTACTCCGGGTGCTGGGTGCTCAGTGCTCGGGGTGCTCAATACTCAGGGTGCTGTGTGTTCAGTGCTCAGGGTGCTGGGTGCTCAGTACTCAGGGTGCTCGGTGCTTAGTACTCAGGGTGCTGGGTGCTCAGTACTCCGGGTGCTGGGTGCTCAGTGCTCGGGGTTCTCGGTGCTCAGTGCTCAAGGTGCTGGGTGCTCAGTACTCAGGGTGCTCATTGCTCAGGGTGCTGGGTGCTCAGTGCTCAGGGTGCTCGGTGCTCGGGGCACTGTGTGCTCAGTGCTCAGGGTGCTCGGAGCTCAGTACTCAGGGTGCTGGGTGCTCAGTTCTCGGGGTGCTCGGTGCTCAGTACTCAGGGTGCTGGGTGCTCAGTGCTCGGGGTGCTCGGTGCTCAGTACGTTGGGTGCTCACTACTCAGGGTGCTGGGTACTCAGTGCTCAGGGTGCTGGGTGCTCGGTGCTCAGGGTGCTGGGTGCTCAGTACTCAGGGTGTTGGGTGCTCAGTGCTCGGGGTGCTGGGTGCTCAGTACTCAGGGTGCTGGGTGCTCAGTACTCAGGGTCCTGGGTGCTCAGTACTCGGGTGCTGTGTGTTCAGTGCTCAGGGTACTGGGTGCTCAGTACTCAGGGTGATCAGTGCTTAGTACTCAGGGTGCTGGGTGCTCAGAACTCCGGGTGCTGGGTGCTCAGTGCTCGGGGTGCTCCGAGCTCAGTACTCAGGGTGATGGGTGCTCAGTTCTCGGGGTGATCGGTGCTCAGTACTCAGAGTGCTGGGTGCTCAGTGCTCAGTACTCAGGGTGTTGGGTTCTAAGTGCTCAGGGTGCTGGGTGCTCAGTGCTCAGGGTGCTGGGTGCTCAGTACTCAGGGTGCTCAGGGCTCAGTACTCGGGGTGCTGGGTGCTCAGTGCTCAGGGTGCTCAGTGCTCAGTGCTCAGGTTGCTGGGTGCTCAGTGCTCGGGGCGCTGGGTGCTCAGTGCTCGGTGTGCTGGGTGCTCAGTACTCAGGGTGCTGGGTGCTCAGTACTCAGGGTGCTGGGTGCTCAGTGCTCAGGGTGCTGTGTGTTCAGTGCTCAGGGTACTGGGTTCTCAGTACTCAGGGTGATCGGTGCTTAGTACTCAGGGTGCTGGGTGCTCAGTACTCCGGGTGCTGGGTGCTCAGTGCTCGGGGTGCTCCGAGCTCAGTACTCAGGGTGATGGGTGCTCAGTTCTCGGGGTGATCGGTGCTCAGTACTCAGAGTGCTGGGTGCTCAGTGCTCGGGGTGCTCGGTGCTGAGTACATTGGGTGCTCACTACTCAGGGTGCTTTGTGCTCAGTGCTCAGTGTGCTGGGTGCTCAGTGCTCAGGGTGCTGGGTGCTCAGTGCTCAGGGTGCTGGGTGCTCAGTATTCAGGGTGCTGGGTGCTCAGTGCTCGGGGTGCTGGGTGCTCAGTGCTCAGGGTGCTGGGTGCTCAGTACTCAGGGTGCTGGGTGCTCAGTACTCGGGGAGCTGGGCGCTCAGTACTCAGGGTGCTGGGTGCTCAGTACTCAGGGTGCTGGGTGCTCAGTACTCGGGTGCTGGGTGCTCAGTGCTCAGGGTGCTGGGTGCTCAGTGCTCGGGGTGCTGGGTGCTCAGTGCTCAGTACTCAGGGTACTGGGTGCTCAGTGCTCGTTGCGCTGGGTGCTCAGTGCTCAGTACTCAGGGTGCTGGGTGTTCAGTGCTCAGGGAGCTGTGTGCTCAGTGCTCAGGGTGCTGCGTGCTCAGTGCTCAGGGTGCTGGGTACTCAGTGCTCAGGGTGCTGGGTGCTCAGTACTCAGGGTGCTGGGTGCTCATTACTCAGGGTGCTGGGTGCTCAGTGCTCGGGTGCTGGGTGCTCAGTGCTCGCGGTGCTGGGTGCTCAGTGCTCGAGGTGCTCAGTACTCAGGGTGCTGGGTGTTCAGTGCTCAGGGTGCTGGGTGCTCAGTGCTCAGGGTGCTGTGTGCTCAGTGCTCAGGGTGCTGGGTGCTCAGTGCTCAGGCTGCTGGGTACACAGTACTCAGGGTGCTGGGTGCTCAGTGCTCGGGGTGCTATGTGCTCTGTGCTCGCGGTGCTGGGTGCTCAGTGCTCGGGGTGCTGGGTGCTCAGTGCTCAGGGTGCTATGTGCTCAGTGCTCGCGGTGCTGGGTGCTCAGTGCTCGAGGTACTCAGTACTCAGGGTGCTGGGTGCTCAGTGCTCGAGGTGCTCAGTACTCAGGGTGCTGTGTGTTCAGTGCTCGGGGCGCTGGGTGCTCAGTACTCTGGGTGCTGGGTGCTCAGTGCTCAGGGTGCTCGGTGCTCGGGGCACTGGGTGCTCAGTGCTCAGGGTGCTCGGAGCTCAGTACTCAGGGTGCTGGGTGCTCAGTGCTCGGGGAGCTCGGTGCTCAGTACTCAGGGTGCTGGGTGCTCAGTACTCAGGGTGCTCATTGCTCAGGGTGCTGGGTGCTCAGTGCTCAGGGTGCTCGGTGCTCGGGGCACTGGGTGCTCAGTGCTCAGGGTGCTCGGAGCTCAGTACTCAGGGTGCTGGGTGCTCAGTTCTCGGGGTGCTCGGTGCTCAGTACTCAGGGAGCTGGGTGCTCAGTGCTCGGGGTGCTCGGTGCTCAGTACGTTGGGTGCTCACTACTCAGGGTGCTGGGTACTCAGTGCTCAGGGTGCTGGGTGCTCGGTGCTCAGGGTGCTGGGTGCTCAGTACTCAGGGTGTTGGGTGCTCAGTGCTCGGGGTGCTGGGTGCTCAGTACTCAGGGTGCTGGGTGCTCAGTACTCAGGGTCCTGGGTGCTCAGTACTCGGGTGCTGGGTGCTCAGTGCTCAGGGTGCTGGGTGCTCAGTGCTCGGGGTGCTGGGTGCTCAGTGCTCAGTACTCAGGGTGCTGGGTGTTCAGTGCTCGGGGTGCTGGGTGCTCAGTGCTCAGTACTCAGGGTGTTGGGTGCTCATTGCTCAGGGTGCTGGGTGCTCAGTGCTCAGGGTGCTGGGTGCTCAGTACTCAGGGTGCTCAGGGCTCAGTACTCGGGGTGCTCGGTGCTCAGTGGTCAGGGTGCTCAGTGCTCAGTGCTCAGGGTGCCGGGTGCTCAGTGCTCGGGGCGCTGGGTGCTCAGTGCTCGGGGTGCTGTGTGCTCAGTACTCAGGGTGCTGGGTGCTCAGTGCTCTGGGTGCTCAGTGCTCAGTACTCAGTGCTCAGGGTGCTCAGTGCTCAGTGCTCAGGGTGCTGGGTGTTCAGTACTCAGGGTGCTGGGTGCTCAGTACTCAGGGTGCTGGGTGCTCAGTGCTCAGGGTGCTGGGTGCTCAGTGCTCGGGGTGCTCAGTACTCAGGGTGCTGTGTGTTCAGTGCTCAGGGTACTGGGTGCTCAGTACTCAGGGTGATCGGTGCTTAGTACTCAGGGTGCTGGGTGCTCAGTACTCCGGGTGCTGGGTGCTCAGTGCTCGGGGTGCTCCGAGCTCAGTACTCAGGGTGATGGGTGCTCAGTTCTCGGGGTGATCGGTGCTCAGTACTCAGAGTGCTGGGTGCTCAGTGCTCGGAGTGCTCGGTGCTGAGTACATTGGGTGCTCACTACTCAGGGTGCTGGGTGCTCAGTGCTCAGTGTGCTGGGTGCTCAGTGCTCAGGGTGCTGGGTGCTCAGTGCTCAGGGTGCTGGGTGCTCAGTATTCAGGGTGCTGGGTGCTCAGTGCTCGGGGTGCTGGGTGCTCAGTGCTCAGGGTGCTGGGTGCTCAGTACTCAGGGTGCTGGGTGCTCAGTACTCGGGGCTCTGGGCGCTCAGTACTGAGGGTGCTGGGTGCTCAGTACTCAGGGTGCTGGGTGCTCAGTACTCGGGTGCTGGGTGCTCAGTGCTCAGGGTGCTGGGTGCTCAGTGCTCGGGGTGCTGGGTGCTCAGTGCTCAGTACTCAGGGTGCTGGGTGCTCAGTGCTCGTTGTGCTGGGTGCTCAGTGCTCAGTACTCAGGGTGCTGTGTGTTCAGTGCTCAGGGTGCTGGGTGCTCAGTACTCAGGGTGCTCGGTGCTTAGTACTCAGGGTGCTGGGTGCTCAGTACTCCGGGTGCTGGGTGCTCAGTGCTCAGGGTTCTCAGTGCTCAGTGCTCAAGGTGCTGGGTGCTCAGTACTCATGGTGCTCATTGCTCAGGGTGCTGGGTGCTCAGTGCTCAGGGTGCTCGGTGCTCGGGGCACTGTGTGCTCAGTGCTCAGGGTGCTCAGAGCTCAGTACTCAGGGTGCTGGGTGCTCCGTGCTCGGGGTGCTCGGTGCTCAGTACTCAGGGTGCTGGGTGCTCAGTGCTCGGGGTGCTCGGTGCTCAGTACGTTGGGTGCTCACTACTCAGGGTGCTGGGTGCTCAGTGCTCAGGGTGCTGGGTGCTCGGTGCTCAGGGTGCTGGGTGCTCAGTACTCAGGGTGCTGGGTGCTCAATGCTCAGGGTGCTGGGTACTCAGTGCTCAGGGTGCTGGGTGCTCAGTACTCAGGGTGCTCAGTGCTCAGTACTCGGGGTGCTGGGTGTTCAGTGCTCGGGGTGCTGGGTGCTCAGTGCTCAGTACTCAGGGTTCTGGGTGCTCAGTGCTCAGGGTGCTGGGTGCTCAGTGCTCAGGGTGCTGGGTGCTCAGTGCTCAGGGTGCTGGGTACTCAGTGCTCAAGGTGCTGGGTGCTCAGTACTCAGGGTGCTCATTGCTCAGGGTGCTGGGTGCTCAGTGCTCAGGGTGCTCGGTGCTCGGGGCACTGGGTGCTCAGTGCTCAGGGTGCTCAGAGCTCAGTACTCAGGGTGCTGGGTGCTCAGTGCTCGGGGTGCTCGGTGCTCAGTACTCAGGGTGCTGGGTGCTCAGTGCTCGGGGTGCTCGGTGCTCAGTACGTTGGGTGCTCACTACTCAGGGTGCTGGGTGCTAAGTGCTCAGGGTGCTGGGTGCTCGGTGCTCAGGGTGCTGGGTGCTCAGTACTCAGGGTGCTGGGTGCTCAGTGCTCAGGGTGCTGGGTACTCAGTGCTCAGGGTGCTGGGTGCTCATTACTCAGAGTGCTGGGTGCTCAGTGCTCAGTACTCAGGGTGCTGGGAGCTCAGTGCTCAGGGTGCTGGGTGCTCAGTGCTCAGGGTGCTAGGTGCTCAGTGCTCAGGGTGCTGGGTACTCAGTGCTCAGGGTGCTGGGTGCTCAGAACACAGGGTGCTCAGTGCTCAGTACTCGGTGTGCTGGGTGCTCAGTGCTCAGGGTGCTCAGTGCTCAGTACTCGGGGTGCTGTGTGCTCAGTGCTCAGGGTGCTCAGTGCTCAGGGTGCTGGGTGCTCAGTGCTCGGGGCGCTGGGTGCTCAGTGCTCAGGGTGCTGGGTGCTCAGTACTCAGGGTGCTGGGTGCTCAGTACTCGGTGTGCTGGGCGCTCAGTACTCAGGGTGCTGGGTGCTCAGTACTCAGGGTGCTGGGTGCTCAGTACTCGGGTGCTGGGTGCTCAGTGCTCAGGGTGCTGGGTGCTCAGTGCTCGGGGTGCTGGGTGCTCAGTGCTCAGTACTCAGGGTGCTGGGTGCTCAGTGCTCGTTGTGCTGGGTGCTCAGTGCTCAGGGTGCTGGGTGCTCAGTGCTCAGTGCTCAGGGTGCTGGGTACTCAGTGCTCAGGGTGCTGGGTGCTCAGTACTCAGGGTGCTGGGTGCTCATTACTCAGGGTGCTGGGTGCTCAGTGCTCGGGTGCTGGGTGCTCAGTGCTCGCGGTGCTGGGTGCTCAGTGCTCGAGGTGCTCAATACTCAGGGTGCTGTGTGTTCAGTGCTCGAGGTGCTCAATACTCAGGGTGCTGTGTGTTCAGTGCTCAGGGTGCTGGGTGCTCAGTACTCAGGGTGCTCGGTGCTTAGTACTCAGGGTGCTGGGTGCTCAGTACTCCGGGTGCTGGGTGCTCAGTGCTCGGGGTGCTCAATACTCAGGGTGCTGTGTGTTCAGTGCTCAGGGTGCTGGGTGCTCAGTACTCAGGGTGCTCGGTGCTTAGTACTCAGGGTGCTGGGTGCTCAGTACTCCGGGTGCTGGGTGCTCAGTGCTCGGGGTTCTCGGTGCTCAGTGCTCAAGGTGCTGGGTGCTCAGTACTCAGGGTGCTCATTGCTCAGGGTGCTGGGTGCTCAGTGCTCAGCGTGCTCGGTGCTCGGGGCACTGGGTGCTCAGTGCTCAGGGTGCTCAGAGCTCAGTACTCAGGGTGCTGGGTGCTCAGTGCTCGGGGTGCTCGGTGCTCAGTACTCAGGGTGCTGGGTGCTCAGTGCTCGGGGTGCTCGGTGCTCAGTACGTTGGGTGCTCACTACTCAGGGTGCTGGGTGCTCAGTGCTCAGGGTGCTGGGTGCTCGGTGCTCAGGGTGCTGGGTGCTCAGTACTGAGGGTGCTGGGTGCTCAGTGCTCAGGGTGCTGGGTACTCAGTGCTCAGGGTGCTGGGTGCTCAGTACTCAGGGTGCTTAGTGCTCAGTACTCGGGGTGCTGTGTGTTCAGTGCTCGGGGTGCTGGGTGCTCAGTGCTCAGTACTCAGGGTGCTGGGTGCTCAGTGCTCAGGGTGCTGGGTGCTCAGTGCTCAGGGTGCTGGGTGCTCAGTGCTCAGGGTGCTGGGTACTCAATGCTCAAGGTGCTGGGTGCTCAGTATTCAGGGTGCTCATTGCTCAGGGTGCTGGGTGCTCAGTGCTCAGGGTGCTCGGTGCTCGGGGCACTGGGTGCTCAGTGCTCAGGGTGCTCAGAGCTCAGTACTCAGGGTGCTGGGTGCTCAGTGCTCGGGGTGCTCGGTGCTCAGTACTTAGGGTGCTGGGTGCTCAGTGCACGGGGTGCTCGGTGCTCAGTACGTTGGGTGCTCACTACTCAGGGTGCTGGGTGCTCAGTGCTCAGGGTGCTGGGTGCTCGGTGCTCAGGGTGCTGGGTGCTCAGAACTCAGGGTGCTGGGTGCTCAGTGCTCAGGGTGCTGGGTACTCAGTGCTCAGGGTGCTGGGTGCTCAGTACTCAGGGTGCTCAGTGCTCAGTACTCGGGGTGCTGGGTGTTCAGTGCTCGGGGTGCTGGGTGCTCAGTGCTCAGTACTCAGGGTGCTGGGTGCTCAGTGCTCAGGGTGCTGGGTGCTCAGTGCTCAGGGTGCTGGGTGCTCAGTGCTCAGGGTGCTGGGTACTCAGTGCTCAGGGTGCTGGGTGCTCAGTACTCAGGGTGCTCAGTGCTCAGTACTCGGGGTGCTGGGTGCTCAGTGCTCAGGGTGCTCAGTGCTCAGTACTCGGGGTGCTGTGTGCTCAGTGCTCAGGGTGCTCAGTGCTCAGTGCTCGGGGTGCTGGGTGCTCAGTGCTCGGGGCGCTGGGTGCTCAGTTCTCGGGGTGCTGGGTGCTCAGTACTCGGGGTGCGGGGTGCTCAGTGCTCAGTGCTCAGGGTGCTGGTTGTTCAGTACTCAGGGTGCTGGGTGCTCAGTGCTCAGGGTGCTGGGTACTCAATGCTCAGGGTGCTGGGTGCTCAGTACTCAGGGTGCTCAGTGCTCAGTACTCGGGGTGCTGGGTGTTCAGTGCTCAGTGCTCAGGGTGCTCGGAGCTCAGTACTCAGGGTGCTGGGTGCTCAGTGCTCGGGGAGCTCGGTGCTCAGTACTCAGGGTGCTGGGTGCTCAGTACTCAGGGTGCTCATTGCTCAGGGTGCTGGGTGCTCAGTGCTCAGGGTGCTCGGTGCTCGGGGCACTGGGTGCTCAGTGCTCAGGGTGCTCGGAGCTCAGTACTCAGGGTGCTGGGTGCTCAGTTCTCGGGGTGCTCGGTGCTCAGTACTCAGGGAGCTGGGTGCTCAGTGCTCGGGGTGCTCGGTGCTCAGTACGTTGGGTGCTCACTACTCAGGGTGCTGGGTACTCAGTGCTCAGGGTGCTGGGTGCTCGGTGCTCAGGGTGCTGGGTGCTCAGTACTCAGGGTGTTGGGTGCTCAGTGCTCGGGGTGCTGGGTGCTCAGTACTCAGGGTGCTGGGTGCTCAGTACTCAGGGTCCTGGGTGCTCAGTACTCGGGTGCTGGGTGCTCAGTGCTCAGGGTGCTGGGTGCTCAGTGCTCGGGGTGCTGGGTGCTCAGTGCTCAGTACTCAGGGTGCTGGGTGTTCAGTGCTCGGGGTGCTGGGTGCTCAGTGCTCAGTACTCAGGGTGTTGGGTGCTCATTGCTCAGGGTGCTGGGTGCTCAGTGCTCAGGGTGCTGGGTGCTCAGTACTCAGGGTGCTCAGGGCTCAGTACTCGGGGTGCTCGGTGCTCAGTGCTCAGGGTGCTCAGTGCTCAGTGCTCAGGGTGCCGGGTGCTCAGTGCTCGGGGCGCTGGGTGCTCAGTGCTCGGGGTGCTGTGTGCTCAGTACTCAGGGTGCTGGGTGCTCAGTGCTCTGGGTGCTCAGTGCTCAGTACTCAGTGCTCAGGGTGCTCAGTGCTCAGTGCTCAGGGTGCTGGGTGTTCAGTACTCAGGGTGCTGGGTGCTCAGTACTCAGGGTGCTGGGTGCTCAGTGCTCAGGGTGCTGGGTGCTCAGTGCTCGGGGTGCTCAGTACTCAGGGTGCTGTGTGTTCAGTGCTCAGGGTACTGGGTGCTCAGTACTCAGGGTGATCGGTGCTTAGTACTCAGGGTGCTGGGTGCTCAGTACTCCGGGTGCTGGGTGCTCAGTGCTCGGGGTGCTCCGAGCTCAGTACTCAGGGTGATGGGTGCTCAGTTCTCGGGGTGATCGGTGCTCAGTACTCAGAGTGCTGGGTGCTCAGTGCTCGGAGTGCTCGGTGCTGAGTACATTGGGTGCTCACTACTCAGGGTGCTGGGTGCTCAGTGCTCAGTGTGCTGGGTGCTCAGTGCTCAGGGTGCTGGGTGCTCAGTGCTCAGGGTGCTGGGTGCTCAGTATTCAGGGTGCTGGGTGCTCAGTGCTCGGGGTGCTGGGTGCTCAGTGCTCAGGGTGCTGGGTGCTCAGTACTCAGGGTGCTGGGTGCTCAGTACTCGGGGCTCTGGGCGCTCAGTACTGAGGGTGCTGGGTGCTCAGTACTCAGGGTGCTGGGTGCTCAGTACTCGGGTGCTGGGTGCTCAGTGCTCAGGGTGCTGGGTGCTCAGTGCTCGGGGTGCTGGGTGCTCAGTGCTCAGTACTCAGGGTGCTGGGTGCTCAGTGCTCGTTGTGCTGGGTGCTCAGTGCTCAGTACTCAGGGTGCTGTGTGTTCAGTGCTCAGGGTGCTGGGTGCTCAGTACTCAGGTTGCTCGTTGCTTAGTACTCAGGGTGCTGGGTGCTCAGTACTCCGGGTGCTGGGTGCTTAGTGCTCAGGGTTCTCAGTGCTCAGTGCTCAAGGTGCTGGGTGCTCAGTACTCATGGTGCTCATTGCTCAGGGTGCTGGGTGCTCAGTGCTCAGGGTGCTCGGTGCTCGGGGCACTGTGTGCTCAGTGCTCAGGGTGCTCAGAGCTCAGTACTCAGGGTGCTGGGTGCTCCGTGCTCGGGGTGCTCGGTGCTCAGTACTCAGGGTGCTGGGTGCTCAGTGCTCGGGGTGCTCGGTGCTCAGTACGTTGGGTGCTCACTACTCAGGGTGCTGGGTGCTCAGTGCTCAGGGTGCTGGGTGCTCGGTGCTCAGGGTGCTGGGTGCTCAGTACTCAGGGTGCTGGGTGCTCAATGCTCAGGGTGCTGGGTACTCAGTGCTCAGGGTGCTGGGTGCTCAGTACTCAGGGTGCTCAGTGCTCAGTACTCGGGGTGCTGGGTGTTCAGTGCTCGGGGTGCTGGGTGCTCAGTGCTCAGTACTCAGGGTTCTGGGTGCTCAGTGCTCAGGGTGCTGGGTGCTCAGTGCTCAGGGTGCTGGGTGCTCAGTGCTCAGGGTGCTGGGTACTCAGTGCTCAAGGTGCTGGGTGCTCAGTACTCAGGGTGCTCATTGCTCAGGGTGCTGGGTGCTCAGTGCTCAGGGTGCTCGGTGCTCGGGGCACTGGGTGCTCAGTGCTCAGGGTGCTCAGAGCTCAGTACTCAGGGTGCTGGGTGCTCAGTGCTCGGGGTGCTCGGTGCTCAGTACTCAGGGTGCTGGGTGCTCAGTGCTCGGGGTGCTCGGTGCTCAGTACGTTGGGTGCTCACTACTCAGGGTGCTGGGTGCTAAGTGCTCAGGGTGCTGGGTGCTCGGTGCTCAGGGTGCTGGGTGCTCAGTACTCAGGGTGCTGGGTGCTCAGTGCTCAGGGTGCTGGGTACTCAGTGCTCAGGGTGCTGGGTGCTCATTACTCAGGGTGCTGGGTGCTCAGTGCTCAGTACTCAGGGTGCTGGGAGCTCAGTGCTCAGGGTGCTGGGTGCTCAGTGCTCAGGGTGCTAGGTGCTCAGTGCTCAGGGTGCTGGGTACTCAGTGCTCAGGGTGCTGGGTGCTCAGAACACAGGGTGCTCAGTGCTCAGTACTCGGTGTGCTGGGTGCTCAGTGCTCAGGGTGCTCAGTGCTCAGTACTCGGGGTGCTGTGTGCTCAGTGCTCAGGGTGCTCAGTGCTCAGGGTGCTGGGTGCTCAGTGCTCGGGGCGCTGGGTGCTCAGTGCTCAGGGTGCTGGGTGCTCAGTACTCAGGGTGCTGGGTGCTCAGTACTCAGGGTGCTGGGTGCTCAGTACTCGGGTGCTGGGTGCTCAGTGCTCAGGGTGCTGGGTGCTCAGTGCTCGGGGTGCTGGGTGCTCAGTGCTCAGTACTCAGGGTGCTGGGTGCTCAGTGCTCGTTGTGCTGGGTGCTCAGTGCTCAGGGTGCTGGGTGCTCAGTGCTCAGTGCTCAGGGTGCTGGGTACTCAGTGCTCAGGGTGCTGGGTGCTCAGTACTCAGGGTGCTGGGTGCTCATTACTCAGGGTGCTGGGTGCTCAGTGCTCGGGTGCTGGGTGCTCAGTGCTCGCGGTGCTGGGTGCTCAGTGCTCGAGGTGCTCAATACTCAGGGTGCTGTGTGTTCAGTGCTCGAGGTGCTCAATACTCAGGGTGCTGTGTGTTCAGTGCTCAGGGTGCTGGGTGCTCAGTACTCAGGGTGCTCGGTGCTTAGTACTCAGGGTGCTGGGTGCTCAGTACTCCGGGTGCTGGGTGCTCAGTGCTCGGGGTGCTCAATACTCAGGGTGCTGTGTGTTCAGTGCTCAGGGTGCTGGGTGCTCAGTACTCAGGGTGCTCGGTGCTTAGTACTCAGGGTGCTGGGTGCTCAGTACTCCGGGTGCTGGGTGCTCAGTGCTCGGGGTTCTCGGTGCTCAGTGCTCAAGGTGCTGGGTGCTCAGTACTCAGGGTGCTCATTGCTCAGGGTGCTGGGTGCTCAGTGCTCAGCGTGCTCGGTGCTCGGGGCACTGGGTGCTCAGTGCTCAGGGTGCTCAGAGCTCAGTACTCAGGGTGCTGGGTGCTCAGTGCTCGGGGTGCTCGGTGCTCAGTACTCAGGGTGCTGGGTGCTCAGTGCTCGGGGTGCTCGGTGCTCAGTACGTTGGGTGCTCACTACTCAGGGTGCTGGGTGCTCAGTGCTCAGGGTGCTGGGTGCTCGGTGCTCAGGGTGCTGGGTGCTCAGTACTCAGGGTGCTGGGTGCTCAGTGCTCAGGGTGCTGGGTACTCAGTGCTCAGGGTGCTGGGTGCTCAGTACTCAGGGTGCTTAGTGCTCAGTACTCGGGGTGCTGTGTGTTCAGTGCTCGGGGTGCTGGGTGCTCAGTGCTCAGTACTCAGGGTGCTGGGTGCTCAGTGCTCAGGGTGCTGGGTGCTCAGTGCTCAGGGTGCTGGGTGCTCAGTGCTCAGGGTGCTGGGTACTCAATGCTCAAGGTGCTGGGTGCTCAGTATTCAGGGTGCTCATTGCTCAGGGTGCTGGGTGCTCAGTGCTCAGGGTGCTCGGTGCTCGGGGCACTGGGTGCTCAGTGCTCAGGGTGCTCAGAGCTCAGTACTCAGGGTGCTGGGTGCTCAGTGCTCGGGGTGCTCGGTGCTCAGTACTTAGGGTGCTGGGTGCTCAGTGCACGGGGTGCTCGGTGCTCAGTACGTTGGGTGCTCACTACTCAGGGTGCTGGGTGCTCAGTGCTCAGGGTGCTGGGTGCTCGGTGCTCAGGGTGCTGGGTGCTCAGAACTCAGGGTGCTGGGTGCTCAGTGCTCAGGGTGCTGGGTACTCAGTGCTCAGGGTGCTGGGTGCTCAGTACTCAGGGTGCTCAGTGCTCAGTACTCGGGGTGCTGGGTGTTCAGTGCTCGGGGTGCTGGGTGCTCAGTGCTCAGTACTCAGGGTGCTGGGTGCTCAGTGCTCAGGGTGCTGGGTGCTCAGTGCTCAGGGTGCTGGGTGCTCAGTGCTCAGGGTGCTGGGTACTCAGTGCTCAGGGTGCTGGGTGCTCAGTACTCAGGGTGCTCAGTGCTCAGTACTCGGGGTGCTGGGTGCTCAGTGCTCAGGGTGCTCAGTGCTCAGTACTCGGGGTGCTGTGTGCTCAGTGCTCAGGGTGCTCAGTGCTCAGTGCTCGGGGTGCTGGGTGCTCAGTGCTCGGGGCGCTGGGTGCTCAGTTCTCGGGGTGCTGGGTGCTCAGTACTCGGGGTGCGGGGTGCTCAGTGCTCAGGGTGCTCAGTGCTCAGTACTCAGTGCTCAGGGTGCTCAGTGCTCAGTGCTCAGGGTGCTGGTTGTTCAGTACTCAGGGTGCTGGGTGCTCAGTGCTCAGGGTGCTGGGTACTCAGTGCTCAGGGTGCTGGGTGCTCAGTACTCAGGGTGCTCAGTGCTCAGTACTCGGGGTGCTGGGTGTTCAGTGCTCGGGGTGCTGGGTGCTCAGTGCTCAGTACTCAGGGTGCTGGGTGCTCAGTGCTCAGGGTGCTGGGTGCTCAGTGCTCAGGGTGCTGGGTGCTCAGTGCTCAGGGTGCTGGGTACTCAGTGCTCAGGGTGCTGGGTGCTCAGTACTCAGGGTGCTCAGTGCTCAGTACTCGGGGTGCTGGGTGCTCAGTGCTCAGGGTGCTCAGTGCTCAGTACTCGGGGTGCTGTGTGCTCAGTGCTCAGGGTGCTCAGTGCTCAGTGCTCGGGGTGCTGGGTGCTCAGTGCTCGGGGCGCTGGGTGCTCAGTTCTCGGGGTGCTGGGTGCTCAGTACTCGGGGTGCGGGGTGCTCAGTGCTCAGGGTGCTCAGTGCTCAGTACTCAGTGCTCAGGGTGCTCAGTGCTCAGTGCTCAGGGTGCTGGTTGTTCAGTACTCAGGGTGCTGGGTGCTCAGTACTCAGGGTGCTGGGTGCTCAGTGATCAGGGTGCTGGGTGATCAGTGCTCGGGGTGCTCAGTACTCAGGGTGCTGTGTGTTCAGTGCTCAGGGTACTGGGTGCTCAGTACTCAGGGTGCTCGGTGCTTAGTACTCAGGGTGCTGGGTGCTCAGTACTCCGGGTGCTGGGTGCTCAGTGCTCGGGGTGCTCGTAGATCAGTACTCAGGGTGCTGCGTGCTCAGTTCTCGGAGTGATCGGTGCTCAGTACTCAGGGTGCTGGGTGCTCAGTGCTCGGGGTGCTCGGTGCTCAGTACGTTGGGTGCTCACTACTCAGGTTGCTGGGTGCTCAGTGCTCAGTGTGCTGGGTGCTCAGTGCTCAGGGTGCTGGGTGCTCAGTGCTCAGGGTGCTGGGTGCTCAGTACTCAGGGTGCTGGGTGCTCAGTGCTCGGGGTGCTGGGTGCTCAGTGCTCAGGGTGCTGGGTGCTCAGTACTCAGGGTTCTGGGTGCTCAGTACTCAGGGTGCTGGGTGCTCAGTGCTCGGGGTGCTGGGTGCTCAGTGATCGGGGTGCTGGGTGCTCAGTGCTCGGGGTGCTCGGTGCTCAGTGCTCAAGGTGCTGGGTGCTCAGTACTCAGGGTGCTCATTGCTCAGGGTCCTGGGTGCTCAGTACTCAGGGTGCTGGGTGCTCAGTGCTCAGGGTGCTCGGTGCTCGGGGTGCTGGGTGCTCAGTGCTCGGGGTGCTCGGAGCTCAGTACTCAGGGTGCTGGGTGCTCAGTGCTCAGGGTGCTGGGTGCTCAGTGCTCAGGGTGCTGGGTGCTCAGTGCTCAGGGTGCTGGGTACTCAATGCTCAAGGTGCTGGGTGCTCAGTATTCAGGGTGCTCATTGCTCAGGGTGCTGGGTGCTCAGTGCTCAGGGTGCTCGGTGCTCGGGGCAATGGGTGCTCAGTGCTCAGGGTGCTCAGAGCTCAGTACTCAGGGTGCTGGGTGCTCAGTGCTCGGGGTGCTCGGTGCTCAGTACTTAGGGTGCTGGGTGCTCAGTGCACGGGGTGCTCGGTGCTCAGTACGTTGGGTGCTCACTACTCAGGGTGCTGGGTGCTCAGTGCTCAGGGTGCTGGGTGCTCGGTGCTCAGGGTGCTGGGTGCTCAGAACTCAGGGTGCTGGGTGCTCAGTGCTCAGGGTGCTGGGTACTCAGTGCTCAGGGTGCTGGGTGCTCAGTACTCAGGGTGCTCAGTGCTCAGTACTCGGGGTGCTGGGTGTTCAGTGCTCGGGGTGCTGGGTGCTCAGTGCTCAGTACTCAGGGTGCTGGGTGCTCAGTGCTCAGGGTGCTGGGTGCTCAGTGCTCAGGGTGCTGGGTACTCAGTGCACAGGGTGCTGGGTGCTCAGTACTCAGGGTGCTCAGTGCTCAGTACTCGGGGTGCTGGGTGCTCAGTGCTCAGGGTGCTCAGTGCTCAGTACTCGGGGTGCTGTGTGCTCAGTGCTCAGGGTGCTCAGTGCTCAGTGCTCGGGGTGCTGGGTGCTCAGTGTTCGGGGCGCTGGGTGCTCAGTTCTCGGGGTGCTGGGTGCTCAGTACTCGGGGTGCGGGGTGCTCAGTGCTCAGGGTGCTCAGTGCTCAGTACTCAGTGCTCAGGGTGCTCAGTGCTCAGTGCTCAGGGTGCTGGTTGTTCAGTACTCAGGGTGCTGGGTGCTCAGTACTCAGGGTGCTGGGTGCTCAGTGCTCAGGCTGCTGGGTGATCAGTGCTCGGGGTGCTCAGTACTCAGGGTGCTGTGAGTTCAGTGCTCAGGGTACTGGCTGCTCAGTACTCAGGGTGCTCGGTGCTTAGTACTCAGGGTGCTGGGTGCTCAGTACTCCGGGTGCTGGGTGCTCAGTGCTCGGGGTGCTCGGAGATCAGTACTCAGGGTGCTGGGTGCTCAGTTCTCGGGGTGATCGGTGCTCAGTACTCAGGGTGCTGGGTGCTCAGTGCTCGGGGTGCTCGGTGCTCAGTACGTTGGGTGCTCACTACTCAGGTTGCTGGGTGCTCAGTGCTCAGTGTGCTGGGTGCTCAGTGCTCAGGGTGCTGGGTGCTCAGTGCTCAGTACTCAGTGTGCTGGGTGCTCAGTGCTCAGGGTGCTGGGTGCTCAGTGCTCAGGGTGCTAGGTGCTCAGTGCTCAGGGTGCTGGGTACTCAGTGCTCAGGGTGCTGGGTGCTCAGAACTCAGGGTGCTCAGTGCTCAGTACTCGGTGTGCTGGGTGCTCAGTGCTCAGGGTGCTCAGTGCTCAGTACTCGGGGTGCTGTGTGCTCAGTGCTCAGGGTGCTCAGTGCTCAGTGCTCAGGGTGCTGGGTGCTCAGTGCTCGGGGCGCTGGGTGCTCAGTGCTCAGGGTGCTGGGTGCTCAGTACTCAGGGTGCTGGGTGCTCAGTACTCGGGGTGCTGGGCGCTCAGTACTCAGGGTGCTGGGTGCTCAGTACTCAGGGTGCTGGGTGCTCAGTACTCGGGTGCTGGGTGCTCAGTGCTCAGGGTGCTGGGTGCTCAGTGCTCGGGGTGCTGGGTGCTCAGTGCTCAGTACTCAGGGTGCTGGGTGCTCATTGCTCGTTGTGCTCGGTGCTCAGTGCTCAGTACTCAGGGTGCTGGGTGTTCAGTGCTCAGGGTGCTGTGTGCTCAGTGCTCAGGGTGCTGGGTGCTCAGTGCTCAGGGTGCTGGGTACTCAGTGCTCAGGATGCTGGGTGCTCAGTACTCAGGGTGCTGGGTGCTCATTACTCAGGGTGCTGGGTGCTCAGTGCTCGGGTGCTGGGTGCTCAGTGCTCGCGGTGCTGGGTGCTCAGTGCTCGGTGAGCTCGGTGCTCAGTACTCAGGGTGCTGGGTGCTCAGTGCTCGAGGTGCTCAATACTCAGGGTGCTGTGTGTTCAGTGCTCAGGGTGCTGGGTGCTCAGTACTCAGGGTGCTCGGTGCTTAGTACTCAGGGTGCTGGGTGCTCAGTACTCCGGGTGCTGGGTGCTCAGTGCTCGGGGTTCTCGGTGCTCAGTGCTCAAGGTGCTGGGTGCTCAGTACTCAGGGTGCTCATTGCTCAGGGTGCTGGGTGCTCAGTGCTCAGCGTGCTCGGTGCTCGGGGCACTGGGTGCTCAGTGCTCAGGGTGCTCAGAGCTCAGTACTCAGGGTGCTGGGTGCTCAGTGCTCGGGGTGCTCGGTGCTCAGTACTCAGGGTGCTGGGTGCTCAGTGCTCGGGGTGCTCGGTGCTCAGTACGTTGGGTGCTCACTACTCAGGGTGCTGGGTGCTCAGTGCTCAGGGTGCTGGGTGCTCGGTGCTCAGGGTGCTGGGTGCTCAGTACTCAGGGTGCTGGGTGCTCAGTGCTCAGGGTGCTGGGTACTCAGTGCTCAGGGTGCTGGGTGCTCAGTACTCAGGGTGCTCAGTGCTCAGTACTCGGGGTGCTGGGTGTTCAGTGCTCGGGGTGCTGGGTGCTCAGTGCTCAGTACTCAGGGTGCTGGGTGCTCAGTGCTCAGGGTGCTGGGTGCTCAGTGCTGAGGGTGCTGGGTGCTCAGTGCTCAGGGTGCTGGGTACTCAATGCTCAAGGTGCTGGGTGCTCAGTATTCAGGGTGCTCATTGCTCAGGGTGCTCTGTGCTCAGTGCTCAGGGTGCTCGGTGCTCGGGGCACTGGGTGCTCAGTGCTCAGGGTGCTCAGAGCTCAGTACTCAGTACTCAGGGTGCTGGGTGCTCAGTGCTCGGGGTGCTCGGTGCTCAGTACTTAGGGTGCTGGGTGCTCAGTGCACGGGGTGCTCGGTGCTCAGTACGTTGGGTGCTCACTACTCAGGGTGCTGGGTGCTCAGTGCTCAGGGTGCTCGGTGCTCGGTGCTCAGGGTGCTGGGTGCTCAGAACTCAGGGTGCTGGGTGCTCAGTGCTCAGGGTTCTGGGTGCTGGGTGCTCAGTGCTCAGTACTCAGGGTGCTGGGTGCTCAGTGCTCAGGGTGCTGGGTGCTCAGTGCTCAGGGTGCTGGGTGCTCAGTGCTCAGGGTGCTGGGTACTCAGTGCTCAGGGTGCTGGGTGCTCAGTACTCAGGGTGCTCAGTGCTCAGTACTCGGGGTGCTGGGTGCTCAGTGCTCAGGGTGCTCAGTGCTCAGTACTCGGGGTGCTGTGTGCTCAGTGCTCAGGGTGCTCAGTGCTCAGTGCTCGGGGTGCTGGGTGCTCAGTGCTCGGGGCGCTGGGTGCTCAGTTCTCGGGGTGCTGGGTGCTCAGTACTCGGGGTGCGGGGTGCTCAGTGCTCAGGGTGCTCAGTGCTCAGTACTCAGTGCTCAGGGTGCTCAGTGCTCAGTGCTCAGGGTGCTGGTTGTTCAGTACTCAGGGTGCTGGGTGCTCAGTACTCAGGGTGCTGGGTGCTCAGTGCTCAGGGTGCTGGGTGATCAGTGCTCGGGGTGCTCAGTACTCAGGGTGCTGTGTGTTCAGTGCTCAGGGTACTGGGTGCTCAGTACTCAGGGTGCTCGGTGCTTAGTACTCAGGGTGCTGGGTGCTCAGTACTCCGGGTGCTGGGTGCTCAGTGCTCGGGGTGCTCATAGATCAGTACTCAGGGTGCTGGGTGCTCAGTTCTCGGGGTGATCGGTGCTCAGTACTCAGGGTGCTGGGTGCTCAGTGCTCGGGGTGCTCGGTGCTCAGTACGTTGGGTGCTCACTACTCAGGTTGCTGGGTGCTCAGTGCTCAGTGTGCTGGGTGCTCAGTGCTCAGGGTGCTGGGTGCTCAGTGCTCAGGGTGCTGGGTGCTCAGTACTCAGGGTGCTGGGTGCTCAGTGCTCGGGGTGCTGGGTGCTCAGTGCTCAGGGTGCTGGGTGCTCAGTACTCAGGGTTCTGGGTGCTCAGTACTCAGGGTGCTGGGTGCTCAGTGCTCGGGGTGCTGGGTGCTCAGTGATCGGGGTGCTGGGTGCTCAGTGCTCGGGGTGCTCGGTGCTCAGTGCTCAAGGTGCTGGGTGCTCAGTACTCAGGGTGCTCATTGCTCAGGGTCCTGGGTGCTCAGTACTCAGGGTGCTGGGTGCTCAGTGCTCAGGGTGCTCGGTGCTCGGGGTGCTGGGTGCTCAGTGCTCGGGGTGCTCGGAGCTCAGTACTCAGGGTGCTGGGTGCTCAGTGCTCAGGGTGCTGGGTGCTCAGTGCTCAGGGTGCTGGGTGCTCAGTGCTCAGGGTGCTGGGTACTCAATGCTCAATGTGCTGGGTGCTCAGTATTCAGGGTGCTCATTGCTCAGGGTGCTGGGTGCTCAGTGCTCAGGGTGCTCGGTGCTCGGGGCACTGGGTGCTCAGTGCTCAGGGTGCTCAGAGCTCAGTACTCAGGGTGCTGGGTGCTCAGTGCTCCGGGTGCTCGGTGCTCAGTACTTAGGGTGCTGGGTGCTCAGTGCACGGGGTGCTCGGTGCTCAGTACGTTGGGTGCTCACTACTCAGGGTGCTGGGTGCTCAGTGCTCAGGGTGCTGGGTGCTCGGTGCTCAGGGTGCTGGGTGCTCAGAACTCAGGGTGCTGGGTGCTCAGTGCTCAGGGTGCTGGGTACTCCGTGCTCAGGGTGCTGGGTGCTCAGTACTCAGGGTGCTCAGTGCTCAGTACTCGGGGTGCTGGGTGTTCAGTGCTCGGGGTGCTGGGTGCTCAGTGCTCAGTACTCAGGGTGCTGGGTGCTCAGTGCTCAGGGTGCTGGGTGCTCAGTGCTCAGGGTGCTGGGTGCTCAGTGCTCAGGGTGCTGGGTACTCAGTGCTCAGGGTGCTGGGTGCTCAGTACTCAGGGTGCTCAGTGCTCAGTACTCGGGGTGCTGGGTGCTCAGTGCTCAGGGTGCTCAGTGCTCAGTACTCGGGGTGCTGTGTGCTCAGTGCTCAGGGTGCTCAGTGCTCAGTGCTCGGGGTGCTGGGTGCTCAGTGCTCGGGGCGCTGGGTGCTCAGTTCTCGATGTGCTGGGTGCTCAGTACTCGGGGTGCGGGGTGCTCAGTGCTCAGGGTGCTCAGTGCTCAG
This sequence comes from Microtus oregoni, assembly GCF_018167655.1. NCBI lineage: Eukaryota > Metazoa > Chordata > Mammalia > Rodentia > Cricetidae > Microtus > Microtus oregoni. The sequence goes on from NW_024543435.1 coordinate 50,188, forward strand.
TACTCAGTGCTCAGGGTGCTCAGTGCTCAGTGCTCAGGGTGCTGATTGTTCAGTACTCAGGGTGCTGGGTGCTCAGTACTCAGGGTGCTGGGTGCTCAGTGCTCAGGGTGCTGGGTGATCAGTGCTCGGGGTGCTCAGTACTCAGGGTGCTGTGTGTTCAGGGCTCAGGGTACTGGGTGCTCAGTACTCAGGGTGCTCGGTGCTTAGTACTCAGGGTGCTGGGTGCTCAGTACTCCGGGTGCTGGGTGCTCAGTGCTCGGTGTGCTCGGAGATCAGTACTCAGGGTGCTGGGTGCTCAGTTCTCGGGGTGATCGGTGCTCAGTACTCAGGGTGCTGGGTGCTCAGTGCTCGGGGTGCTCGGTGCTCAGTACGTTCGGTGCTCACTACTCAGGTTGCTGGGTGCTCAGTGCTCAGTGTGCTGGGTGCTCAGTGCTCAGGGTGCTGGGTGCTCAGTGCTCAGGGTGCTGGGTGCTCAGTACTCAGGGTGCTGGGTGCTCAGTGCTCGGGGTGCTGGGTGCTCAGTGCTCAGGGTGCTGGGTGCTCAGTACTCAGGGTGCTGGGTGCTCAGTACTCAGGGTGCTGGGTGCTCAGTGCTCGGGGTGCTGGGTGCTCAGTGATCGGGGTGCTGGGTGCTCAGTGCTCGGGGTGCTCGGTGCTCAGTGCTCAAGGTGCTGGGTGCTCAGTACTCAGGGTGCTCATTGCTCAGGGTCCTGGGTGCTCAGTACTCAGGGTTCTGGGTGCTCAGTGCTCAGGGTGCTCGGTGCTCGGGGTGCTGGGTGCTCAGTGCTCGGGGTGCTCGGAGCTCAGTACTCAGGGTGCTGGGTGCTCAGTGCTCGGGGTGCTCGGTGCTCAGTACTCATAGTGCTGGGTGCTCAGTGCTCGGGGTGCTGGGTGCTCACTGCTCAGTACTCAGGGTGCTGGGTGCTCAGTGCTCAGGGTGCTGTGTGCTCAGTGCTCAGGGTCCTGGGTGCTCAGTGCTGAGGCTGCTGGGTACTCAGTACTCAGGGTGCTGGGTGCTCAGTGCTCGGGGTGCTATGTGCTCAGTGCTCGCGGTGCTGGGTGCTCAGTGCTCGGGGTGCTGGGTGCTCAGTGCTCGGGGTGCTATGTGCTCAGTGCTCGCGGTGCTGGGTGCTCAGTGCTCGGGGTGCTCGGTGCTCAGTCCTCAGGGTGCTGGGTGCTCAGTGCTCGAGGTGCTCAGTACTCAGGGTGCTGTGTATTCAGTGCTCGGGTCGCTGGGTGCTCAGTACTCCGGGTGCTGGGTGCTCAGTGCTCGTGGTTCTCTGTGCTCAGTGCTCAAGGTGCTGGGTGCTCAGTACTCAGGGTGCTCATTGCTCAGGGTGCTGGGTGCTCAGTGCTCAGGGTGCTCGGTGCTCGGGGCACTGGTTGCTCAGTGCTCAGGGTGCTCGGAGCTCAGTAATCAGGGTGCTGGGTGCACAGTGCTCGCGGTGCTCGGTGCTCAGTACTCAGGGTGCTGGGTGCTCAGTGCTCGGGGTGCTCGGTGCTCAGTACGTTGGGTGCTCACTACTCAGGGTGCTGGGTGCTCAGTGCTCAGGGTGCTGGGTGCTCGGTGCTCAGGGTGCTGGGTGCTCAGTACTCAGGGTGCTGGGTGCTCAGTGCTCGGGGTGCTGGGTGCTCAGTACTCAGGGTGCTGGGTGCTCAGTACTCAGGGTCCTGGGTGCTCAGTACTCGGGTGCTGGGTGCTCAGTGCTCAGGTTGCTGGGTGCTCAGTGCTCGGGGTGCTGGGTGCTCAGTGCTCAGTACTCAGGGTGCTGGGTGTTCAGTGCTCGGGGTGCTGGGTGCTCAGTGCTCAGTACTCAGGGTGCTGGGTGCTCAGTGCTCAGGGTGCTGGGTGCTCAGTGCTCAGGGTGCTGGGTGCTCAGTTCTCAGGGTGCTCAGTGCTCAGTACTCGGGGTGCTGGGTGCTCAGTGCTCAGGGTGCTCAGTGCTCAGTACCCGGGGTGCTGTGTGCTCAGTGCTCAGGGTGCTCAGTGCTCAGTGCTCGGGGTGCCGGGTGCTCAGTGCTCGGGACGCTGGGCGCTCAGTGCTCGGGGTGCTGGGTGCTCAGTACTCGGGGTGCTGGGTGCTCAGTGCTCAGGGTGCTCAGTGCTCAGTACTCAGTGCTCAGGGTGCTCAGTGCTCAGTGCTCAGGGTGCTGGGTGTTCAGTACTCAGTGTGCTGGGTGCTCAGTACTCAGGGTGCTGGGTGCTCAGTGCTCAGGGTGCTGGGTGCTCAGTGCTCGGGGTGCTCAGTACTCAGGGTGCTGAGTGTTCAGTGCTCGGGGTACTGGGTGCTCAGTACTCAGGGTGATCGGTGCTTTGTACTCAGGGTGCTGGGTGCTCAGTGCTCGGGGTGATGGGTGCTCAGTTCTCTGGGTGATCGGTGCTCAGTACTCAGAGTGCTGGTTGCTCAGTGCTCGGGGTGCTCGGTGCTCAGGACGTTGGGTGCTCACTACTCTGTGTGCTGGGTGCTCAGTGCTCAGTGTGCTGGGTGCTCAGTGCTCAGGGTGCTGGGTGCTCAGTGATCGGGGTGCTGGGTGCTCAGTGCTCACTACTCAGGGTGCTGGGTGCTCAGTGCTCGGGGTGCTGGGTGCTCAGTGCTCAGTACTCAGGGTGCTGGGTGCTCAGTGCTCAGGGCGCAGTGTGCTCAGTGCTCAGGGTGCTGGGTGCTCAGTGCTCAGGGTGCAGGGTACTCAGTGCTCAGGGTGCTGGGTGCTCAGTACTCAGGGTGCTCTGTGCTCATTACTCAGGGTGCTGGGTGCTCAGTGCTCGGGTGCTGGGTGCTCAGTGCTCGCGGTGCTGGGTGCTCAGTGCTCGGGGTGCTCGGTGCTCAGTACTCAGGGTGCTGGGTGCTCAGTGCTCGAGGTGCTCAGTACTCAGGGTGCTGTGTGTTCAGTGCTCAGGGTGCTGGGTGCTCAGTACTCAGGGTGCTCGGTGCTTAGTACTCAGGGTGCTGGGTGCTCAGTACTCTGGGTGCTGGGTGCTCAGTGCTCGGGGTGCTGGGTGCTCAGTGCTCAGTACTCAGGGTGCTGGGTGCTCAGTGCTCAGGGTGCTGGGTGCTCAGTGCTCGGGGTGCTCAGTACTCAGGGTGCTGAGTGTTCAGTGCTCAGGGTACTGGGTGCTCAGTACTCAGGGTGATCGGTGCTTAGTGCTCAGGGTGCTGGGTGCTGAGTGTTCAGTACTCAGGGTGCTGGGTGCTCAGTACTCAGGGTGCTGGGTGCTCAGTGCTCGGGGTGCTGGGTGCTCAGTGCGCAGGGTGCTGGGTGCTCAGTACTCAGGGTGCTGGGTGCTCAGTACTCGGGGTGCTGGGCGCTCAGTACTCAGGGTGATGGGTGCTCAGTACTCAGGGTGCTGGGTGCTCAGTACTCGGGTGCTGGGTGCTCAGTGCTCAGGGTGCTGGGTGCTCAGTGATCGGGGTGCTGGGTGCTCAGTGCTCAGTACTCAGGGTGCTGGGTGCTCAGTGCTCCTTGTGCTGGGTGCTCAGTGCTCAGTACTCAGGGTGCTGGGTGCTCAGTGCTCAGGGTGCTGTGTGCTCAGTGCTCAGTGTGCTGGGTGCTCAGTACTCAGGGTGCTCAGTGCTCAGGGTGCTGTGTGCTCAGTGCTCAGTGTGCTGGGTGCTCAGTGCTCAGGGTGCAGGGTACTCAGTGCTCAGGGTGCTGGGTGCTCAGTACTCAGGGTGCTCTGTGCTCATTACTCAGGGTGCTGGGTGCTCAGTGCTCGGGTGCTGGGTGCTCAGTGCTCGCGGTGCTGGGTGCTCAGTGCTCGGGGTGCTCGGTGCTCAGTACTCAGGGTGCTGGGTGCTCAGTGCTCGAGGTGCTCAGTACTCAGGGTGCTGTGTGTTCAGTGCTCAGGGTGCTGGGTGCTCAGTACTCAGGGTGCTCGGTGCTTAGTACTCAGGGTGCTGGGTGCTCAGTACTCTGGGTGCTGGGTGCTCAGTGCTCGGGGTGCTCGTTGCTCAGTGCCCAAGGTGCTGGGTGCTCAGTACTCAGGGTGCTCATTGCTCAGGGTGCTGGGTGCTCAGTGCTCAGGGTGCTCCGTGCTCGGGGCGCTGGGTGCTCAGTGCTCACGGTGCTCGGAGCTCAGTACTCAGGGTGCTGGGTGCTCAGGGCTCAGGGTGCTCGGTGCTCAGTACTCAGGGTGCTGGGTGCTCAGTGCTCGGGGTGCTCGGTGCTCAGTACGTTGGGTGCTCACAACTCAGGGTGCTGGGTGCTCAGTGCTCAGGGGGCTGGGTGCTCAGTACTCCGGGTGCTGGGTGCTCAGTGCTCGGGGTGCTCAAAGCTCAGTACTCAGGGTGCTGGGTGCTCAGTTCTCGGGGTGATCGGTGCTCAGTACTCAGGGTGCTGGGTGCTCAGTGCTCGGGGTGCTCGGTGCTCAGTACGTTGGGTGCTCACTACTCAGGGTGCTGGGTGCTCAGTGCTCAGTGTGCTGGGTGCTCAGTGCTCAGGGTGCTGGGTGCTCAGTGCTCAGGGTGCTGGGTGCTCAGTACTCAGGGTGCTGGGTGCTCAGTGCTCGGGGTGCAGGGTGCTCAGTGCTCAGGCTGCTGGGTGCTCAGTACTCAGGGTGCTGGGTGCTCAGTACTCGGGGTGCTGGGCGCTCAGTACTCAGGGTGCTGGGTGCTCAGTACTCAGGGTGCTGGGTGCTCAGTACTCGGGTGCTGGGTGCTCAGTGCTCGGGGTGCTGGGTGCTCAGTGCTCAGTACTCAGGGTGCTGGGCGCTCAGTGCTCAGGGTGCTGTGTGCTCAGTGCTCAGTACTCAGGGTGCTGGGTGCTCAGTGCTCAGGGTACTGTGTGCTCAGTGCTCAGGGTGCTGGGTGCTCAGTGCTCAGGGTGCTGGGTACTCAGTGCTCAGGGTGCTGGGTGCTCAGTACTCAGGGTGCTGGGTGCTCAGTACTCAGGTTGCTGGGTGCTCAGTGCTCGCGGTGCTGGGTGCTCAGTGCACGGGGTGCTCGGTGCTCAGTACTCAGGGTGCTGGGTGCTCAGTGCTCGAGGTGCTCAGTACTCAGGGTGCTGTGTGTTCAGTGCTCAGGGTGCTGGGTGCTCAGTACTCAGGGTGCTCGGTGCTTAGTACTCAGGGTGCTTGGTGCTCAGTACTCCGGGTGCTGGGTGCTCAGTGCTCGGGGTGCTCGGTGCTCAGTGCTCAAGGTGCTGGGTGCTCAGTACTCAGGGTGCTCATTGCTCAGGGTGCTGGGTGCTCAGTACTCAGGGTGCTGGGTGCTCAGTGCTCAGGGTGCTCGGTGCTCGGTGCGCTGGGAGCTCCGTCCTCGGGGTGCTCGGAGCTCAGTACTCAGGGTGCTGGGTGCTCAGTGCTCGTTGTGCTTGGTGCTCAGTACTTTGGGTGCTCACTACTCAGGGTGCTGGGTGCTCAGTGCTCAGGGTGCTGGGTGCTCAGTGCTCAGGGTGCTGGGTGCTCAGTACTCAGGGTGCTGGGTGCTCAGTTCTCGGGGTGCTGGGTGCTCAGTGCTCAGGGGGCTGGGTGCTCAGTACTCAGGATGCTGGGTGTTCAGTACTCGGGGTGCTGGGTTCTCAGTACTCAGGGTGCTGGGTGCTCAGTACTCGGGGTGCTGGGTTCTCAGTACACAGGTTGCTGGGTGCTCAGTACTCAGGGTGCTGGGTGCTCAGTACTCGGGTGCTGGGTGCTCAGTGCTCAGGGTGCTGGGTGCTCAGTGCTCGGGGTGCTGGGTGCTCAGGGCTCAGTACTCAGGGTGCTGGGTGCTCAGTGCTCGGGGTGCTGGGTGCTGAGTGCTCAGTACTCAGGGTGTTGGGTGCTCAGGGCTCAGGGTGCTGGGTCCTCAGTGCTCAGGGTGCTGGGTGCTCAGTGCTCGGGGTGCTGGGTGCTCAGTGCTCAGTACTCAGGGTGCTGTGTGCTCAGTGCTCAGGGTGCTGGGTGCTCAGTGCTCGGGGTGCTGGGTGCTCAGTGCTCAGGGTGCTGGGTGCTCAGTACTCGGGGTGCTCGGTGCTCAGTACTCAGGGTGCTGGGTGCTCAGTGCTCGGGGTGCTGGGTGCTGAGTGCTCAGTACTCAGGGTGCTGGGTTCTCAGGGCTCAGGGTGCTGGGTCCTCAGTGCTCAGGGTGCTGGGTGCTCAGTGCTCGGGGTGCTGGGTGCTCAGTGCTCGCTGTGCTGGGTGCTCAGTGCTCGGGGTGCTCGGTGCTCAGTACTCAGGGTGCTGGGTGCTCAGTGCTCGAGGTGCTCAGTACTCAGGGTGCTGTGTGTTCAGTGCTCAGGGTGCTGGGTGCTCAGTACTCAGGGTGCTTGGTGCTTAGTACTCAGGGTGCTGGGTGCTCAGTGGTCGCGGTGCTCGGTGCTCAGTGCTCAAGGTGCTGGGTGCTCAGTACTCAGGGTGCTCATTGCTCAGGGTGCTGGGTGCTCTGTGCTCAGGGTGCTCCGTGCTCGGGGCGCTGGGTGATCAGTGCTCACGGTGCTCGGAGCTCAGTACTCAGGGTGCTGGGTGCTCAGTGCTCGGGGTGCTCGGTGCTCAGTACTCAGGGTGCTGGGTGCTCAGTGCTCGGGGTGCTCGGTGCTCAGTACGTTGGGTGCGCACAACTCAGGGTGCTGGGTGCTCAGTGCTCAGGGTGCTGGGTGCTCAGTACTCCGGGTGCTGGGTGCTCAGTGCTCGGGGTGCTCGGAGCTCAGTACTCAGGGTGCTGGGTGCTCAGTTCTCGGGGTGATCGGTGCTCAGTACTCAGGGTGCTGGGTGCTCAGTGCTCGGGGTGCTCGGTGCTCAGTACGTTGGGTGCTCACTACTCAGGGTGCTGGGTGCTCAGTGCTCAGTGTGCTGGGTGCTCAGTGCTCAGAGTGCTGGGTGCTCAGTGCTCAGGGTGCTGGGTGCTCAGTACTCAGGGTGCTGGGTGCTCAGTGCTCAGGGTGCTGGGTGCTCAGTGCTCAGGGTGCTGGGTGCTCAGTACTGAGGGTGCTGGGTGCTCAGTACTCGGGGTGCTGGGCGGGTGCTGGGTGCTCAGTACTCAGGGTGCTGGGTGCTCAGTACTCGGGTGCTGGGTGCTCAGTGCTCAGGGTGCTGGGTGCTCAGTGCTCGGGGTGCTGGGTGCTCAGTGCTCAGTACTCAGGGTGCTGGGTGCTCAGTGCTCAGGGTGCTGGGTGCTCAGTTCTCAGTACTCAGCGTGCTGGGTGCTCAGTGCTCAGGGTGCTGTGTGCTCAGTGCTCAGGGTGCTGGGTGCTCAGTGCTCAGGGTGCTGGGTACTCAGTGCTCAGGGTGCTGGGTGCTCAATACTCAGGGTGCTGGGTGCTCAGTGCTCAGGGTGCTGGGTGCTCAGTACTCCGGGTGCTGGGTGCTCAGTGCTCGGGGTGCTCGGAGCTCAGTACTCAGGGTGCTGGGTGCTCAGTTCTCGGGGTGATCGGTGCTCAGTACTCAGGGTGCTGGGTGCTCAGTGCTCGGGGTGCTCGGTGCTCAGTACGTTGGGTGCTCACTACTCAGGGTGCTCGGTGGTCAGTGCTCAGTGTGCTGGGTGCTCAGTGCTCAGGGTGCTGGGTGCTCAGTGCTCAGGGTGCTGGGTGCTCAGTACTCAGGGTGCTGGGTGCTCAGTGCTCAGGGTGCTGGGTGCTCAGTGCTCAGGGTGCTGGGTGCTCAGTACTGACGGTGCTGGGTGCTCAGTACTCGGGGTGCTGGGCGGGTGCTGGGTGCTCAGTACTCACGGTGCTGGGTGCTCAGTACTCGGGTGCTGGGTGCTCAGTGCTCAGGGTGCTGGGTGCTCAGTGCTCGGGGTGCTGGGTGCTCAGTGCTCAGTACTCAGGGTGCTGGATGCTCAGTGCTCAGGGTGCTGGGTGCTCAGTTCTCAGTACTCAGGGTGCTGGGTGCTCAGTGCTCAGGGTGCTGTGTGCTCAATGCTCAGGGTGCTGGGTGCTCAGTGCTCAGGGTGCTGGGTACTCAGTGCTCAGGGTGCTGGGTGCTCAATACTCAGGGTGCTGGGTGCTCAGTACTCAGGTTGCTGGGTGCTCAGTGCTCGGGGTGCTGGGTGCTCAGTGCTCGGGGTGCTCGGTGCTCAGTACTCAGGGTGTTGGGTGCTCAGTGCTCGAGATGCTCAGTACTCAGGGTGCTGTGTGTTCAGTGCTCAGGGTGCTGGGTGCTCAGTACTCAGGGTGCTCGGTGCTTAGTACTCAGGGTGCTTGGTGCTCAGTACTCCGGGTGCTGGGTGCTCAGTGCTCGGGGTGCTCGGTGCTCAGTACTCAGGGTGTTGGGTGCTCAGTGCTCGAGGTGCTCAGTACTCAGGGTGCTGTGTGTTCAGTGCTCAGGGTGCTGGGTGCTCAGTACTCAGGGTGCTCGGTGCATAGTACTCAGGGTGCTTGGTGCTCAGTACTCCGGGTGCTGGGTGCTCAGTGCTCGGGGTGCTCGGTGCTCAGTGCTCAAGGTGCTGGGTGCTCAGTACTCAGGGTGCTCATTGCTCAGGGTGCTGGGTGCTCCGTACTCAGGGTGCTGGGTGCTCAGTGCTCAGGGTGCTCGGTGCTCGGGGCGCTGGGTGCTCAGTCCTCGGGGTGCTCAGAGCTCAGTACTCAGGGTGCTGGGTGCTCAGTGCTCGGGGTTCTCGGTGCTCAGTACTCAGGGTGCTGGGTGCTCAGTGCTCGTTGTGCTCGGTGCTCAGTACTTTGGGTGCTCACTACTCAGGGTGGTGGGTGCTCAGTGCTCAGGGTGGTGGGTGCTCAGTGCTCAGGGTGCTGGGTGCTCAGTGCTCAGGGTGCTGGGTGCTCAGTACTCAAGGTGCTGGGTGCTCAGTGCTCGGGGTGCTGGGTGCTCAGTGCTCAGGGTGCTGGGTGCTCAGTACTCAGGGTGCTGGGTGTTCAGTACTCGGGGTGCTGGGTTCTCAGTACTCAGGGTGCTGGGTGCTCAGTACACGGGGTGCTGGGTTCTCAGTACACAGGTTGCTGGGTGCTCAGTACTCAGGGTGCTGGGTGCTCAGTACTCGGGTGCTGGGTGCTCAGTGCTCAGGGTGCTGGGTGCTCAGTGCTCGGGGTGCTGGGTGCTCAGGGCTCAGTACTCAGGGTGCTGGGTGCTCAGTGCTCGGGGTGCTGGGTGCTGAGTGCTCAGTACTCAGGGTGCTGGGTGCTCAGGGCTCAGGGTGCTGGGTCCTCAGTGCTCAGGGTGCTGGGTGCTCAGTGCTCGGGGTGCTGGGTGCTCGGTGCTCATTGCTCAGGTTGCTGGGTGCTCAGTGCTCAGGGTGCTCCGTGCTCGGGGCGCTGGGTGCTCAGTGCTCACGGTGCTCGGAGCTCAGTACTCAGGGTGCTGGGTGCTCAGTGCTCGGGGTGCTCGGTGCTCAGTACTCAGGGTGCTGGGTGCTCAGTGCTCGGGGTGCTCGGTGCTCAGTATGTTGGGTGCTCACAACTCAGGGTGCTGGGTGCTCAGTGCTCAGGGTGCTGGGTGCTCAGTACTCCGGGTGCTGGGTGCTCAGTGCTCGGGGTGCTCGGAGCTCAGTATTCAGGGTGCTGGGTGCTCAGTTCTCGGGGTGGTCGGTGCTCAGTACTCAGGGTGCTGGGTGCTCAGTGCTCGGGGTGCTCGGTGCTCAGTACGTTGGGTGCTCACTACTCAGGGTGCTGGGTGCTCAGTGCTCAGTGTGCTGGGTTCTCAGTGCTCAGGGTGCTGGGTGCTCAGTGCTCAGGGTGCTGGGTGCTCAGTACTCAGGGTGCTGGGTGCTCAGTGCTCAGGGTGCTGGGTGCTCAGTGCTCAGGGTGCTGGGTGCTCAGTACTGAGGGTGCTGGGTGCTCAGTACTCGGGGTGCTGGGCGCTCAGTACTTAGGGTGCTGGGTGCTCAGTACTCAGGGTGCTGGGTGCTCAGTACTCGGGTGCTGGGTGCTCAGTGCTCAGGGTGCTGGGTGCTCAGTGCTCAGTACTCAGGGTGCTGGGTGCTCAGTGCTCAGGGTGCTGGGTGCTCAGTTCTCAGTACTCAGGGTGCTGGGTGCTCAGTGCTCAGTGTGCTGGGTGCTCAGTGCTCAGGGTGCTGGGTGCTCAGTGCTCAGGGTGCTGGGTACTCAGTGCTCAGGGTGCTGGGTGCTCAATACTCAGGGTGCTGGGTGCTCAGTACTCAGGTTGCTGGGTGCTCAGTGCTCGGGGTGCTGGGTGCTCAGTGCTCGCGGTGCTGGGGTCTCAGTGCTCGGGGTGCTCGGTGCTCAGTACTCAGGGTGTTGGGTGCTCAGTGCTCGAGGTGCTCAGTACTAAGGGTGCTGTGTGTTCAGTGCTCAGGGTGCTGGGTGCTCAGTACTCAGGGTGCTCGGTGCTTAGTACTCAGGGTGCTTGGTGCTCAGTACTCCGGGTGCTGGGTGCTCATTGCTCGGGGTGCTCGGTGCTCAGTGCTCAAGGTGCTGGGTACTCAGTACTCAGGGTGCTCATTGCTCAGGGTGCTGTGTGCTCAGTACTCAGGGTGCTGGGTGCTCAGTGCTCAGGGTGCTCGGTGCTCGGGGCGCTGGGTGCTCAGTCCTCGGGGTGCTCGGAGCTCAGTACTCAGGGTGCTGGGTGCTCAGTGCTCGGGGTTCTCGGTGCTCAGTACTCAGGGTGCTGGGGGCTCAGTGCTCGTTGTGCTCGGTGCTCAGTACTTTGGGTGCTCACTACTCAGGGTGGTGGGTGCTCAGTGCTCAGGGTGGTGCGTGCTCAGTGCTCAGGGTGCTGGGTGCTCAGTGCTCAGGGTGCTGGGTGCTCAGTGCTCAGGGTGCTGGGTGCTCAGTGCTCGGGGTGCTGGGTGCTCAGTGCTCGGGGTGCTGGGTGCTCAGTACTCAGGGTGCTGGGTGTTCAGTACTCGGGGTGCTGGGTTCTCAGTACTCAGGGTGCTGGGTGCTCAGTACACGGGGTGCTGGGTTCTCAGTACACAGGTTGCTGGGTGCTCAGTACTCAGGGTGCTGGGTGCTCAGTACTCGGGTGCTGGGTGCTCAGTGCTCAGGGTGCTGGGTGCTCAGTGCTCGGGGTGCTGGGTGCTCAGGGCTCAGTACTCAGGGTGCTGGGTGCTCAGTGCTCGGGGTGCTGGGTGCTGAGTGCTCAGTACTCAGGGTGCTGGGTGCTCAGGGCTCAGGGTGCTGTGTCCTCAGTGCTCAGGGTGCTGGGTGCTCAGTGCTCGGGGTGCTGGGTGCTCAGTGCTCAGTACTCAGGGTGCTGGGTGCTCAGTGCTCAGGGTGCTGGGTGCTCAGTGCTCGGGGTGCTGGGTGCTCAGTGCTCAGGGTGCTGGGTGCTCAGTACTCCGGGTGCTGGGTGCTGAGTGCTCAGTACTCAGGGTGCTGGGTGCTCAGTGCTCGGGGTGCTGGGTGCTCAGTGCTCAGGGTGCTGGGTTCTCAGTACTCAGGGTGCTGGGTGCTCAGTACACGGGGTGCTGGGTTCTCAGTACACAGGTTGCTGGGTGCTCAGTACTCAGGGTGCTGGGTGCTCAGTACTCGGGTGCTGGGTGCTCAGTGCTCAGGGTGCTGGGTGCTCAGTGCTCGGGGTGCTGGGTGCTCAGGGCTCAGTACTCAGGGTGCTGGGTGCTCAGTGCTCGGGGTGCTGGGTGCTGAGTGCTCAGTACTCAGGGTGCTGGGTGCTCAGGGCTCAGGGTGCTGGGTCCTCAGTGCTCAGGGTGCTGGGTGCTCAGTGCTCGGGGTGCTGGGTGCTCGGTGCTCATTGCTCAGGTTGCTGGGTGCTCAGTGCTCAGGGTGCTCCGTGCTCGGGGCGCTGGGTGCTCAGTGCTCACGGTGCTCGGAGCTCAGTACTCAGGGTGCTGGGTGCTCAGTGCTCGGGGTGCTCGGTGCTCAGTACTCAGGGTGCTGGGTGCTCAGTGCTCGGGGTGCTCGGTGCTCAGTATGTTGGGTGCTCACAACTCAGGGTGCTGGGTGCTCAGTGCTCAGGGTGCTGGGTGCTCAGTACTCCGGGTGCTGGGTGCTCAGTGCTCGGGGTGCTCGGAGCTCAGTATTCAGGGTGCTGGGTGCTCAGTTCTCGGGGTGGTCGGTGCTCAGTACTCAGGGTGCTGGGTGCTCAGTGCTCGGGGTGCTCGGTGCTCAGTACGTTGGGTGCTCACTACTCAGGGTGCTGGGTGCTCAGTGCTCAGTGTGCTGGGTTCTCAGTGCTCAGGGTGCTGGGTGCTCAGTGCTCAGGGTGCTGGGTGCTCAGTACTCAGGGTGCTGGGTGCTCAGTGCTCAGGGTGCTGGGTGCTCAGTGCTCAGGGTGCTGGGTGCTCAGTACTGAGGGTGCTGGGTGCTCAGTACTCGGGGTGCTGGGCGCTCAGTACTTAGGGTGCTGGGTGCTCAGTACTCAGGGTGCTGGGTGCTCAGTACTCGGGTGCTGGGTGCTCAGTGCTCAGGGTGCTGGGTGCTCAGTGCTCAGTACTCAGGGTGCTGGGTGCTCAGTGCTCAGGGTGCTGGGTGCTCAGTTCTCAGTACTCAGGGTGCTGGGTGCTCAGTGCTCAGTGTGCTGGGTGCTCAGTGCTCAGGGTGCTGGGTGCTCAGTGCTCAGGGTGCTGGGTACTCAGTGCTCAGGGTGCTGGGTGCTCAATACTCAGGGTGCTGGGTGCTCAGTACTCAGGTTGCTGGGTGCTCAGTGCTCGGGGTGCTGGGTGCTCAGTGCTCGCGGTGCTGGGGTCTCAGTGCTCGGGGTGCTCGGTGCTCAGTACTCAGGGTGTTGGGTGCTCAGTGCTCGAGGTGCTCAGTACTAAGGGTGCTGTGTGTTCAGTGCTCAGGGTGCTGGGTGCTCAGTACTCAGGGTGCTCGGTGCTTAGTACTCAGGGTGCTTGGTGCTCAGTACTCCGGGTGCTGGGTGCTCATTGCTCGGGGTGCTCGGTGCTCAGTGCTCAAGGTGCTGGGTACTCAGTACTCAGGGTGCTCATTGCTCAGGGTGCTGTGTGCTCAGTACTCAGGGTGCTGGGTGCTCAGTGCTCAGGGTGCTCGGTGCTCGGGGCGCTGGGTGCTCAGTCCTCGGGGTGCTCGGAGCTCAGTACTCAGGGTGCTGGGTGCTCAGTGCTCGGGGTTCTCGGTGCTCAGTACTCAGGGTGCTGGGGGCTCAGTGCTCGTTGTGCTCGGTGCTCAGTACTTTGGGTGCTCACTACTCAGGGTGGTGGGTGCTCAGTGCTCAGGGTGGTGCGTGCTCAGTGCTCAGGGTGCTGGGTGCTCAGTGCTCAGGGTGCTGGGTGCTCAGTGCTCAGGGTGCTGGGTGCTCAGTGCTCGGGGTGCTGGGTGCTCAGTGCTCGGGGTGCTGGGTGCTCAGTACTCAGGGTGCTGGGTGTTCAGTACTCGGGGTGCTGGGTTCTCAGTACTCAGGGTGCTGGGTGCTCAGTACACGGGGTGCTGGGTTCTCAGTACACAGGTTGCTGGGTGCTCAGTACTCAGGGTGCTGGGTGCTCAGTACTCGGGTGCTGGGTGCTCAGTGCTCAGGGTGCTGGGTGCTCAGTGCTCGGGGTGCTGGGTGCTCAGGGCTCAGTACTCAGGGTGCTGGGTGCTCAGTGCTCGGGGTGCTGGGTGCTGAGTGCTCAGTACTCAGGGTGCTGGGTGCTCAGGGCTCAGGGTGCTGTGTCCTCAGTGCTCAGGGTGCTGGGTGCTCAGTGCTCGGGGTGCTGGGTGCTCAGTGCTCAGTACTCAGGGTGCTGGGTGCTCAGTGCTCAGGGTGCTGGGTGCTCAGTGCTCGGGGTGCTGGGTGCTCAGTGCTCAGGGTGCTGGGTGCTCAGTACTCCGGGTGCTGGGTGCTGAGTGCTCAGTACTCAGGGTGCTGGGTGCTCAGTGCTCGGGGTGCTGGGTGCTCAGTGCTCAGGGTGCTGGGTGCTCAGTACTCAGGGTGCTGGGTGTTCAGTACTCGGGGTGCTGGGTTCTCAGTACTCAGGGTGCTGGGTGCTCAGTACTCGGGGTGCTGGGTGCTCAGTGCTCAGGGTGCTGGGTGCTCAGTGCTCGGGGTGCTGGGTGCTCAGTGCTCAGTACTCAGGGTGCTGGGTGCTCAGTGCTCAGGGTGCTGGGTGCTCAGTGCTCGGGGTGCTGGGTGCTCAGTACTCAGGGTGCTGGGTGCTCAGTACTCCGGGTGCTGGGTGCTCAGTTCTCGGGGTGCTCGGTGCTCAGTACTCAGTGCTCAGGGTGCTCAGTGCTCAGTGCTCAGGGTGCTGGGTGTTCAGTACTCAGGGTGCTGGGTGCTCAGTACTTGGGGTGCTCGGTGCTCAGTGCTCAGGGTGCTGGGTGCTCAGTGCTCAGGGTGCTCGGTGCTCCGGGCGCTGGGTGCTCAGTGCTCGGGGTGCTCGGAGCTCAGTACTCAGGGTGCTGGGTGCTCAGTGCTCGGGGTGCTCGGTGCTCAGTACTCAGGGTGCTGGATGCTCAGTGCTCGGGGTGCTGGGTGCTCAGTGCTCAGTACTCAGGGTGCTGGGTGCTCAGTGCTCAGGGTGCTGTGTGCTCAGTGCTCAGGGTGCTGGGTGCTCAGTGCTCAGGGTGCTGGGTAATCAGTGCTCAGGGTGCTGGGTGCTCAGTACTCAGGGTGCTGGGTGCTCAGTACTCAGGGTGCTGGGTGCTCAGTGCTCGGGGTGCTATGTGCTCAGTGGTCGCGGTGCTGGGTGCTCAGTGCTCGAGGTGCTCAGTACTCAGGGTGCTGTGTGTTCAGTGCTCAGGGTGCTGGGTGCTCAGTACTCAGGGTGCTCGGTGCTTAGTACTCAGGGTGCTGGGTGCTCAGTACTCCGGGTGCTGGGTGCTCAGTGCTCGGGGTGCTCGGTGCTCAGTACTCAAGGTGCTGGGTGCTCAGTACTCAGGGTGCTCATTGCTCAGGGTGCTGGGTGCTAAGTGCTCAGGGTGCTCGGTGCTCGGGGCGCTGGGTGCTCAGTGCTCGGGGTGCTCGGAGCTCAGTACTCAGGGTGCTGGGTGCTCAGTACTCGGGGTGCTCGGTGCTCAGTACTCAGGGTGCTGGGTGCTCAGTGCTCGGGGTGCTCGGTGCTCAGTACGTTGGGTGCTCACTACTCAGGGTGCTGGGTGCTCAGTGCTCAGGGTGCTGGGTGCTCAGTACTCAGGGTGCTGGGTGCTCAGTGCTCGGGGTGCTGGGTGCTCAGTGCTCAGGGTGCTGGGTGCTCAGTACTCAGGGTGCTCGGTGCTTAGTACTCAGGGTGCTCAGTGCTCGGGGTGCTGGGTGCTCAGTGCTCGGGGTGCTAGGTGCTCAGTACTCAGAGTGCTGGGTGCTCAGTACTCAGGGTACTGGGTGCTCAGTACTCGGGTGCTGGGTGCTCAGTGCTCAGGGTTCTGGGTTCTCAGTGCTCGGGGTGCTGGGTGCTCAGTGCTCAGGGTGCTGGGTGCTCAGTACTCAGGGTGCTCAGTGCTCAGTACTCGGGGTGCTGGGTGCTCAGTGCTCAGGGTGCTCAGTGCTCAGTACTCGTTGTGCTGTGTGCTCAGTGCTCCGGGTGCTCAGTGCTCAGTGCTCGGGGTGCTGGGTGGTCAGTGCTCGGGGCGCTGTGGGCTCAGTGCTCAGTGTGCTGGGTGCTCAGTGCTCGGGGTGCTGGGTGCTCAGTGCTCAGGGTGCTGGGTGCTCAGTACTCCGGGTGCTGGGTGCTGAGTGCTCAGTACTCAGGGTGCTGGGTGCTCAGTGCTCAGGGTGCTGGGTGCTCAGTGCTCAGGGTGCTGGGTGCTCAGTACTCAGGGTGCTGGGTGTTCAGTACTCGGGGTGCTGGGTTCTCAGTACTCAGGGTGCTGGGTGCTCAGTACTCGGGGTGCTGGGTGCTCAGTGCTCAGGGTGCTGGGTGCTCAGTGCTCGGGGTGCTGGGTGCTCAGTGCTCAGTACTCATGGTGCTGGGTGCTCAGTGCTCAGGGTGCTGGGTGCTCAGTGCTCGGGGTGCTGGGTGCTCAGTACTCAGGGTGCTGGGTGCTCAGTACTCCGGGTGCTGGGTGCTCAGTTCTCGGGGTGCTCGGTGCTCAGTACTCAGTGCTCAGGGTGCTCAGTGCTCAGTGCTCAGGGTGCTGGGTGTTCAGTACTCAGGGTGCTGGGTGCTCAGTACTTGGGGTGCTCGGTGCTCAGTGCTCAGGGTGCTGGGTGCTCAGTGCTCAGGGTGCTCGGTGCTCCGGGCGCTGGGTGCTCAGTGCTCGGGGTGCTCGGAGCTCAGTACTCAGGGTGCTGGGTGCTCAGTGCTCGGGGTGCTCGGTGCTCAGTACTCAGGGTGCTGGATGCTCAGTGCTCGGGGTGCTGGGTGCTCAGTGCTCAGTACTCAGGGTGCTGGGTGCTCAGTGCTCAGGGTGCTGTGTGCTCAGTGCTCAGGGTGCTGGGTGCTCAGTGCTCAGGGTGCTGGGTAATCAGTGCTCAGGGTGCTGGGTGCTCAGTACTCAGGGTGCTGGGTGCTCAGTACTCAGGGTGCTGGGTGCTCAGTGCTCGGGGTGCTATGTGCTCAGTGGTCGCGGTGCTGGGTGCTCAGTGCTCGAGCTGCTCAGTACTCAGGGTGCTGTGTGTTCAGTGCTCAGGGTGCTGGGTGCTCAGTACTCAGGGTGCTCGGTGCTTAGTACTCAGGGTGCTGGGTGCTCAGTACTCCGGGTGCTGGGTGCTCAGTGCTCGGGGTGCTCGGTGCTCAGTACTCAAGGTGCTGGGTGCTCAGTACTCAGGGTGCTCATTGCTCAGGGTGCTGGGTGCTAAGTGCTCAGGGTGCTCGGTGCTCGGGGCGCTGTGTGCTCAGTGCTCGGGGTGCTCGGAGCTCAGTACTCAGGGTGCTGGGTGCTCAGTACTCGGGGTGCTCGGTGCTCAGTACTCAGGGTGCTGGGTGCTCAGTGCTCGGGGTGCTCGGTGCTCAGTACGTTGGGTGCTCACTACTCAGGGTGCTGGGTGCTCAGTGCTCAGGGTGCTGGGTGCTCAGTACTCAGGGTGCTGGGTGCTCAGTGCTCGGGGTGCTGGGTGCTCAGTGCTCAGGGTGCTGGGTGCTCAGTACTCAGGGTGCTCGGTGCTTAGTACTCAGGGTGCTCAGTGCTCGGGGTGCTGGGTGCTCAGTGCTCGGGGTGCTAGGTGCTCAGTACTCAGAGTGCTGGGTGCTCAGTACTCAGGGTACTGGGTGCTCAGTACTCGGGTGCTGGGTGCTCAGTGCTCAGGGTTCTGGGTGCTCAGTGCTCGGGGTGCTGGGTGCTCAGTGCTCAGGGTGCTGGGTGCTCAGTACTCAGGGTGCTCAGTGCTCAGTACTCGGGGTGCTGGGTGCTCAGTGCTCAGGGTGCTCAGTGCTCAGTACTCGTTGTGCTGTGTGCTCAGTGCTCCGGGTGCTCAGTGCTCAGTGCTCTGGGTGCTGGGTGGTCAGTGTTCGGGGCGCTGTGGGCTCAGTGCTCAGTGTGCTGGGTGCTCAGTACTCGGGGTGCTGGGTGCTCAGTGCTCAGGGTGCTCAGTGCTCAGTACTCAGTGCTCAGGGTGCTCAGTGCTCAGTGCTCAGGGTGCTGGGTGTTCAGTACTCAGGGTGCTGGGTGCTCAGTACTCAGGGTGCTGGGTGCTCAGTACTCAGGGTGCTGGGTGCTCAGTGCTCGGGGTCCTCAGTACTCAGGGTGCTGTGTGTTCAGTGCTCAGGGTACTGGGTGCTCAGTACTCAGGGTGCTGGGTGCTCAGTACTCAGGGTGCTGGGTGCTCAGTACTCCGGGTGCTGGGTGCTCAGTTCTCGGGGTGCTCGGTGCTCAGTACTCAGTGCTCAGGGTGCTCAGTGCTCAGTGCTCAGGGTGCTGGGTGTTCAGTACTCAGGGTGCTGGGTGCTCAGTACTCGGGGTGCTCGGTGCTCAGTGCTCAGGGTGTTGGGTGCTCAGTGCTCAGGGTGCTCGGTGCTCCGGGCGCTGGGTGCTCAGTGCTCGGGGTGCTCGGAGCTCAGTACTCAGGGTGCTGGGTGCTCAGTGCTCGGGGTGCTCGGTGCTCAGTACTCAGGGTGCTGGATGCTCAGTGCTCGGGGTGCTGGGTGCTCAGTGCTCAGTACTCAGGGTGCTGGGTGCTCAGTGCTCAGGGTGCTGTGTGCTCAGTGCTCAGGGTGCTGGGTGCTCAGTGCTCAGGGTGCTGGGTAATCAGTGCTCAGGGTGCTGGGTGCTCAGTACTCAGGGTGCTGGGTGCTCAGTACTCAGGGTGCTGGGTGCTCAGTGCTCGGGGTGCTATGTGCTCAGTGGTCGCGGTGCTGGGTGCTCAGTGCTCGAGGTGATCAGTACTCAGGGTGCTGTGTGTTCAGTGCTCAGGGTGCTGGGTGCTCAGTACTCAGGGTGCTCGGTGCTTAGTACTCAGGGTGCTGGGTGCTCAATACTCCGGGTGCTGGGTGCTCAGTGCTCGGGGTGCTCGTTGCTCAGTGCTCAAGGTGCTGGGTGCTCAGTACTCAGGGTGCTCAATGCTCAGGGTGCTGGGTGCTAAGTGCTCAGGGTGCTCGGTGCTCGGGGCGCTGGGTGCTCAGTGCTCGGGGTGCTCGGAGCTCAGTACTCAGGGTGCTGGGTGCTCAGTACTCGGGGTGCTCGGTGCTCAGTACTCAGGGTGCTGGGTGCTCAGTGCTCGGGGTGCTCGGTGCTCAGTACGTTGGGTGCTCACTACTCAGGGTGCTGGGTGCTCAGTGCTCAGGGTGCTGGGTGCTCAGTACTCAGGGTGCTGGGTGCTCAGTGCTCGGGGTGCTGGGTGCTCAGTGCTCAGGGTGCTGGGTGCTCAGTACTCAGGGTGCTCGGTGCTTAGTACTCAGGGTGCTCAGTGCTCGGGGTGCTGGGTGCTCAGTGCTCGGGGTGCTAGGTGCTCAGTACTCAGAGTGCTGGGTGCTCAGTACTCAGGGTACTGGGTGCTCAGTACTCGGGTGCTGGGTGCTCAGTGCTCAGGGTTCTGGGTGCTCAGTGCTCGGGGTGCTGGGTGCTCAGTGCTCAGGGTGCTGGGTGCTCAGTACTCAGGGTGCTCAGTGCTCAGTACTCGGGGTGCTGGGTGCTCAGTGCTCAGGGTGCTCAGTGCTCAGTACTCGTTGTGCTGTGTGCTCAGTGCTCCGGGTGCTCAGTGCTCAGTGCTCGGGGTGCTGGGTGGTCAGTGCTCGGGGCGCTGTGGGCTCAGTGCTCAGTGTGCTGGGTGCTCAGTACTCGGGGTGCTGGGTGCTCAGTGCTCAGGGTGCTCAGTGCTCAGTACTCAGTGCTCAGGGTGCTCAGTGCTCAGTGCTCAGGGTGCTGGGTGTTCAGTACTCAGGGTGCTGGGTGCTCAGTACTCAGGGTGCTGGGTGCTCAGTACTCAGGGTGCTGGGTGCTCAGTGCTCGGGGTCCTCAGTACTCAGGGTGCTGTGTGTTCAGTGCTCAGGGTACTGGGTGCTCAGTACTCAGGGTGCTCGGTGCTTAGTACTCAGGGTGCTGGGTGCTCAGTACTCCGGGTGCTGGGTGCTCAGTGCTCGGGGTGCTCGGAGCTCAGTACTCAGGGTGCTGGGTGCTCAGTGCTCAGGGTGATTGGTGCTCAGTACTCAGGGTGCTGGGTGCTCAGTGCTCGGGGTGCTCGGTGCTCAGTACGTTGGGTGCTCACTACTCAGGGTCCTGGGTGCTCAGTGCTCAGTGTGCTGGGTGCTCAGTGCTCAGGGTGCTGGGTGCTCAGTGCTCAGGGTGCTGGGTGCTCAGTACTCAGGGTGCTGGGTGCTCAGTGCTCAGCGTGCTGGGTGCTCAGTACTCAGGGTGCTGGGTGCTCAGTACTTGGGGTGCTGGGTGCTCAGTACTCAGGGTGCTGGGTGCTCAGTGCTCAGCGTGCTGGGTGCTCAGTACTCAGGGTGCTGGGTGCTCAGTGCTCAGGGTGCTGGGTACTCAGTGCTCAGGGTGCTGGGTGCTCAGTGCTCGGGGTGCTCGGAGCTCAGTACTCAGGGTGCTGGGTGCTCAGTGCTCAGGGTGATTGGTGCTCAGTACTCAGGGTGCTGGGTGCTCAGTGCTCGGGGTGCTCGGTGCTCAGTACGTTGGGTGCTCACTACTCAGGGTCCTGGGTGCTCAGTGCTCAGTGTGCTGGGTGCTCAGTGCTCAGGGTGCTGGGTGCTCAGTACTCAGGGCGCTGGGTGCTCAGTACTCAGGGTGCTGGGTGCTCAGTGCTCAGCGTGCTGGGTGCTCAGTACTCAGGGTGCTGGGTGCTCAGTACTTGGGGTGCTGGGTGCTCAGTACTCAGGGTGCTGGATGCTCAGTACTCAGGGTGCTGGGTGCTCAGTACTCGGGTGCTGGGTTCTCAGTGCTCAGGGTGCTGGGTGCTCAGTGCTCGGCGTGCTGGGTGCTCAGTGCTCAGTACTCAGGGTGCTGGGTGCTCAGTGCTCGGCGTGCTGGGTGCTCAGTGCTCAGTACTCAGGGTGCTGGGTGCTCAGTGCTCAGGGTGCTGGGTGCTCAGTGCTCAGGGTGCTGGATGCTCTGTGCTCAGGGTGCTGGGTACTCAGTGCTCAGGGTGCTGGGTTCTCAGTACTCAGGGTGCTCAGTGCTCAGTACTCGGGGTGCTGGGTGCTCAGTGCTCAGGGTGCTCAGTGCTTAGTACTCGGGGTGCTGTGTGCTCAGTGCTCCGGGTGCTCAGTGCTCAGTGCTCGGGGTGCTGGGTGGTCAGTGCTCGGGGCGCTGGGGGCTCAGTGCTCGGTGTGCTGGGTGCTCAGTACTCGGGGTGCTGGGTGCTCAGTGCTCAGGGTGCTCAGTGCTCAGTACTCAGTGCTCAGGGTGCTCAGTGCTCAGTGCTCAGGGTGCTGGGTGTTCAGTACACAGGGTGCTGGGTGCTCAGTACTCAGGGTGCTGGGTGCTCAGTACTCAGGGTGCTGGGTGCTCAGTGCTCGGGGTGCTCAGTACTCAGGGTGCTGTGTGTTCAGTGCTCAGGGTACTGGGAGCACAGTACTCAGGGTGCTCGGTGCTTAGTACTCAGGGTGCTGGGTGCTCAGTACTCCGGGTGCTGGGTGCTCAGGTGCTCGGGGTGCTCGGAGCTCAGTACTCAGGGTTCTGGGTGCTCAGTGCTCGGGGTGATCGGTGCTCAGTACTCAGGGTGCTGGGTGCTCAGTGCTCGGGGTGCTCGGTGCTCAGTACGTTGGGTGCTCACTACTCAGGGTCCTGGGTGCTCAGTGCTCAGTGTGCTGGGTGCTCAGTGCTCAGGGTGCTGGGTGCTCAGTGCTCAGGGTGCTGGGTGTTCAGTACTCAGGGTGCTGGGTGCTCAGTACTCAGGGTGCTGGGTGCTCAGTGCTCAGGGTGCTGGGTGCTCAGTACTCGGGGTGCTCGGTGCTCAGTGCTCAGGGTGCTGGGTGCTCAGTGCTCAGGGTGCTCGGTGCTCGGGGCGCTGGCTGCTCCGTGCTCGGGGTGCTCGGAGCTCAGTACTCAGGGTGCTGGGTGCTCAGTGCTCGGGGTGCTCGGTGCTCAGTACTCAGGGTGCTGGGTGCTCAGTGCTCGGGGTGCTGGGTGCTCAGTGCTCAGTACGAAGGGTGCTGGGTGCTCAGTGCTCAGGGTGCTGTGTGCTCAGTGCTCAGGGTGCTGGGTGCTCAGTGCTCAGGGTGCTGGGTAATCAGTGCTCAGGGTGCTGGGTGCTCAGTACTCAGGGTGCTGGGTGCTCAGTACTCAGGGTGCTGGGTGCTCAGTGCTCGGGGTGCTATGTGCTCAGTGGTCGCGGTGCTGGGTGCTCAGTGCTCGGGGTGCTCGGTGCTCAGTACTCAGGGTGCTGGGTGCTCAGTGCTCGAGGTGCTCAGTACTCAGGGTGCTGTGTGTTCAGTGCTCAGGCTGCTGGGTGCTCAGTACTCAGGGTGCTCGGTGCTTAGTACTCAGGGTGCTGGGTGCTCAGTACTCCGGGTGCTGGGTGCTCAGTGCTCGGGGTGCTCGGTGCTCAGTGCTCAAGGTGCTGGGTGCTCAGTACTCATGGTGCTCATTGCTCAGGGTGCTGGCTGCTCAGTGCTCAGGGTGCTCGGTGCTCGGGGCGCTGGGTGCTCAGTGCTCGGGGTGCTCGGAGCTCAGTACTCAGGGTGCTGGGTGCTCAGTACTCGGGGTGCTCGGTGCTCAGTACTCAGGGTGCTGGGTGCTCAGTGCTCGGGGTGCTCGGTGCTCAGTACGTTGGGTGCTCACTACTCAGGGTGCTGGGTGCTCAGTGCTCAGGGTGCTGGGTGCTCAGTACTCAGGGTGCTGGGTGCTCAGTGCTCGGTGTGCTGGGTGCTCAGTGCTCAGGGTGCTGGGTGCTCAGTATTCAGGGTGCTCGGTGCTTAGTACTCAGGGTGCTCGGTGCTCGGGGTGCTGGGTGCTCAGTGCTCGGGGTGCTGGGTGCTCAGTGCTCGTTGTGCTCGGTGCTCAGTACTTTGGGTGCTCACTACTCAGGGTGGTGGGTGCTCAGTGCTCAGGGTGCTGGGTGCTCAGTGCTCAGGGTGCTGGGTGCTCAGTGCTCAGGGTGCTGGGTGCTCAGTGCTCAGGGTGCTGGGTGCTCAGTGCTCGGGGTGCTGGGTGCTCAGTGCTCAGGGTGCTGGGTGCTCAGTACTCAGGGTGCTGGGTGTTCAGTACTCGGGGTGCTGGGTTCTCAGTACTCAGGGTGCTGGGTGCTCAGTACACGGGGTGCTGGGTTCTCAGTACACAGGTTGCTGGGTGCTCAGTACTCAGGGTGCTGTGTGCTCAGTACTCGGGTGCTGGGTGCTCAGTGCTCAGGGTGCTGGGTGCTCAGTGCTCGGGGTGCTGGGTGCTCAGGGCTCAGTACTCAGGGTGCTGGGTGCTCAGTGCTCTGGGTTCTGGGTGCTGAGTGCTCAGTACTCAGGGTGCTGGGTGCTCAGGGCTCAGGGTGCTGGGTCCTCAGTGCTCAGGGTGCTGGGTGCTCAGTGCTCGGGGTGCTGGGTGCTCAGTGCTCAGTACTCAGGGTGCTGGGTGCTCAGTGCTCAGGGTGCTGGGTGCTCAGTGCTCGGGGTGCTGGGTGCTCAGTGCTCAGGGTGCTGGGTGCTCAGTACTCCGGGAGCTGGGTGCTGAGTGCTCAGTACTCAGGGTGCTGGGTGCTCAGTGCTCGGGGTGCTGGGTGCTCAGTGCTCAGGGTGCTGGGTGCTCAGTACTCAGGGTACTGGGTGTTCAGTACTCGGGGTGCTGGGTGCTCAGTACTCAGGGTGCTGGGTGCTCAGTACTCAGGGTACTGGGTGCTCAGTACTCGGGTGCTTGGTGCTCAGTGCTCAGGGTGCTGGGTGCTCAGTGCTCAGGGTGCTGGGTGCTCAGTTCTCAGGGTGCTGGGTGCTCAGTACTCGGGGTGCTGTGTGCTCAGTACTCAGGGTGCTGGGTGCACAGTACTCAGGGTGCTGGGTGCTCAGTACTCGGGTGCTGGGTGCTCAGTGCTCAGGGTGCTGGGTGCTCAGTGCTCGGGGTGCTGGGTGCTCAGTGCTCAGTACTCAGGGTGCTGGGTGCTCAGTGCTCGGGTCCTGGGTGCTCAGTGCTCAGTACTCAGGGTGCTGGGTGCTCAGTGCTCATGGTGCTGGGTGCTCAGTGCTCAGGGTGCTAGGTGCTCGGTGCTCGGGGTGCTGGATGCTTAGTGCTCGGGGTGCCGGTGCTCAGTACTCGGGGTGCTCAGTGCTCAGTACTCAGGGCGCTGGGTGCTCAGTGCTCAGGGTGCTGGGTGCTCAGTACTCAGGGTGCTGGGTGCTCGGTGCTCAGTACGCTGGGTGCTCAGTGCTCAGGGTGCTGGGTGCTCAGTACTCAGGGTGCTGGGTGCTCAGTGCTCGGGGTGCGGGGTGCTCAGTGCTCAGTACTCAGGGTGCTGGGTGCTCAGTGCTCAGGGTGCTGGGTGCTCAGTGCTCGGGGTGCTCGGTGCTCAGTACGTTGGGTGCTCACTACTCAGGGTGCTGGGTGCTCAGTGCTCAGGGTGCTGGGTGCTCAGTACTCAGGGTGCTGGGTGCTCAGTGCTCGGGGTGCTGGGTGCTCAGTGCTCAGGGCGCTGGGTGCTCAGTACTCAGGTTGCTGGGTGCTCAGTACTCGGGGTGCTGGGTGCTCAGTACTCAGGGTGCTGGGTGCTCAGTGCTCGGGGTGCTCGGTGCTCAGTACGTTGGGTGCTCACTACTCAGGGTGCTGGGTGCTCAGTGCTCAGGGTGCTGGGTGCTCAGTGCTCAGGGTGCTGGGTGCTCAGTGCTCAGGGTGCTGGGTGCTCAGTACTCAGGGTGCTGGTTGCTCAGTGCTCGGGGTGCTGGGTGCTCAGTGCTCAGGGCGCTGGGTGCTCAGTACTCAGGTTGCTGGGTGCTCAGTACTCGGGGTGCTGGGTGCTCAGTACTCAGGGTGCTGGGTGCTCAGTACTCAGGGTGCTGGGTGCTTAGTACTCGGGTGCTGGGTGCTCAGTGCTCAGGGTGCTGGGTGCTCAGTGCTCGGGGTGCTGGGTGCTCAGTGCTCAGTACTCAGGGTGCTGGGTGCTCAGTGTTCGGGGTGCTGGGTGCTCAGTGCTCAGTACTCAGGGTGCTGGGTGCTCAGTGCTCAGGGTGCTGGGTGCTCAGTGCTCAGGGTGCTGGGTGCTCAGTGCTTAGGGTGCTGGGTATTCAGTGCTCAGGGTGCTGGGTGCTCAGTACTCAGGGTGCTGGGTGCTCAGTGCTCAGGGTGCTGGGTGCTCAGTGCTCGGGGTGCTGGGTGCTCAGTGCTCGGGGTGCTGGGTGGTCAGTGCTCGGGGTGCTCGGTGCTCAGTACTCAGGGTGCTGGGTGCTCAGTGCTCCAGGTGCTCAGTACTCAGGGTGCTGTATGTTCAGTGCTCAGGGTGCTGGGTGCTCGGTGCTCAGGTTGCTGGGTGCTCAGTACTCAGGGTGCTGGGTGCTCAGTGCTCGGGGTGCTGGGTGCTCAGTGCTCAGTACTCAGGGTGCTGGGTGCTCAGTGCTCGGGTCCTGGGTGCTCAGTGCTCAGTACTCAGGGTGCTGGGTGCTCAGTGCTCATGGTGCTGGGTGCTCAGTGCTCAGGGTGCTAGGTGCTCGGTGCTCGGGGTGCTGGATGCTTAGTGCTCGGGGTGCCGGTGCTCAGTACTCGGGGTGCTCAGTGCTCAGTACTCAGGGCGCTGGGTGCTCAGTGCTCAGGGTGCTGGGTGCTCAGTACTCAGGGTGCTGGGTGCTCGGTGCTCAGTACGCTGGGTGCTCAGTGCTCAGGGTGCTGGGTGCTCAGTACTCAGGGTGCTGGGTGCTCAGTGCTCGGGGTGCGGGGTGCTCAGTGCTCAGTACTCAGGGTGCTGGGTGCTCAGTGCTCAGAGTGCTGGGTGCTCAGTGCTCGGGGTGCTCGGTGCTCAGTACGTTGGGTGCTCACTACTCAGGGTGCTGGGTGCTCAGTGCTCAGGGTGCTGGGTGCTCAGTACTCAGGGTGCTGGGTGCTCAGTGCTCGGGGTGCTGGGTGCTCAGTGCTCAGGGCGCTGGGTGCTCAGTACTCAGGTTGCTGGGTGCTCAGTACTCGGGGTGCTGGGTGCTCAGTACTCAGGGTGCTGGGTGCTCAGTGCTCGGGGTGCTCGGTGCTCAGTTCGTTGGGTGCTCACTACTCAGGGTGCTGGGTGCTCAGTGCTCAGGGTGCTGGGTGCTCAGTGCTCAGGGTGCTGGGTGCTCAGTGCTCAGGGTGCTGGGTGCTCAGTACTCAGGGTGCTGGTTGCTCAGTGCTCGGGGTGCTGGGTGCTCAGTGCTCAGGGCGCTGGGTACTCAGTACTCAGGTTGCTGGGTGCTCAGTACTCGGGGTGCTGGGTGCTCAGTACTCAGGGTGCTGGGTGCTCAGTACTCAGGGTGCTGGGTGCTTAGTACTCGGGTGCTGGGTGCTCAGTGCTCAGGGTGCTGGGTGCTCAGTGCTCGGGGTGCTGGGTGCTCAGTGCTCAGTACTCAGGGTGCTGGGTGCTCAGTGTTCGGGGTGCTGGGTGCTCAGTGCTCAGTACTCAGGGTGCTGGGTGCTCAGTGCTCAGGGTGCTGGGTGCTCAGTGCTCAGGGTGCTGGGTGCTCAGTGCTTAGGGTGCTGGGTATTCAGTGCTCAGGGTGCTGGGTGCTCAGTACTCAGGGTGCTGGGTGCTCAGTGCTCAGGGTGCTGGGTGCTCAGTGCTCGGGGTGCTGGGTGCTCAGTGCTCGGGGTGCTGGGTGGTCAGTGCTCGGGGTGCTCGGTGCTCAGTACTCAGGGTGCTGGGTGCTCAGTGCTCCAGGTGCTCAGTACTCAGGGTGCTGTATGTTCAGTGCTCAGGGTGCTGGGTGCTCGGTGCTCAGGTTGCTGGGTGCTCAGTACTCAGGGTGCTGGGTGCTCAGTGCTCGGGGTGCGGGGTGCTCAGTGCTCAGTACTCAGGGTGCTGGGTGCTCAGTGCTCAGGGTGCTGGGTGCTCAGTGCTCGGGGTGCTCGGTGCTCAGTACGTTGGGTGCTCACTACTCAGGGTGCTGGGTGCTCAGTGCTCAGGGTGCTGGGTGCTCAGTACTCAGGGTGCTGGGTGCTC
The DNA here is from genome assembly GCF_018167655.1 of Microtus oregoni. Taxonomy (NCBI): domain Eukaryota; kingdom Metazoa; phylum Chordata; class Mammalia; order Rodentia; family Cricetidae; genus Microtus; species Microtus oregoni. The sequence goes on from NW_024543435.1 coordinate 76,382, forward strand.
AGTGCTCGGGGTGCTGGGTGCTCAGTGCTCAGGGCGCTGGGTGCTCAGTACTCAGGTTGCTGGGTGCTCAGTACTCGGGGTGCTGGGTGCTCAGTACTCAGGGTGCTGGGTGCTCAGTGCTCGGGGTGCTCGGTGCTCAGTACGTTGGGTGCTCACTACTCAGGGTGCTGGGTGCTCAGTGCTCAGGGTGCTGGGTGCTCAGTGCTCAGGGTGCTGGGTGCTCAGTGCTCAGGGTGCTGGGTGCTCAGTACTCAGGGTGCTGGTTGCTCAGTGCTCGGGGTGCTGGGTGCTCAGTGCTCAGGGCGCTGGGTGCTCAGTACTCAGGTTGCTGGGTGCTCAGTACTCGGGGTGCTGGGTGCTCAGTACTCAGGGTGCTGGGTGCTCAGTACTCAGGGTGCTGGGTGCTTAGTACTCGGGTGCTGGGTGCTCAGTGCTCAGGGTGCTGGGTGCTCAGTGCTCGGGGTGCTGGGTGCTCAGTGCTCAGTACTCAGGGTGCTGGGTGCTCAGTGTTCGGGGTGCTGGGTGCTCAGTGCTCAGTACTCAGGGTGCTGGGTGCTCAGTGCTCAGGGTGCTGGGTGCTCAGTGCTCAGGGTGCTGGGTGCTCAGTGCTTAGGGTGCTGGGTATTCAGTGCTCAGGGTGCTGGGTGCTCAGTACTCAGGGTGCTGGGTGCTCAGTGCTCAGGGTGCTGGGTGCTCAGTGCTCGGGGTGCTGGGTGCTCAGTGCTCGGGGTGCTGGGTGGTCAGTGCTCGGGGTGCTCGGTGCTCAGTACTCAGGGTGCTGGGTGCTCAGTGCTCCAGGTGCTCAGTACTCAGGGTGCTGTATGTTCAGTGCTCAGGGTGCTGGGTGCTCGGTGCTCAGGTTGCTGGGTGCTCAGTACTCGGGGTGCTGGGTGCTCAGTACTCAGGGTGCTGGGTGCTCATTGCTCGGGGTGCTGGGTCCTCAGTGCTACGGGTGCTGGGTGCTCAGTGCTCGGGGTGCTGGGTGCTCAGTGCTCGGGGCACTGGGTGCTCAGTGCTCGGGGTGCTCGGTGCTCAGTACTCAGGGTGCTGGGTGCTCAGTGCTCAGGGTGCTCGGTGCTCAGTACTCAGGGTGCTGGGTGCTCAGTGCTCAGTGTGCTCGGTGCTCAGTACGTTGGGTGCTCAGTACTCAGGGTGTTGGGTGCTCAGTGCTCAGGGTGATCGGTGCTCAGTACTCAGGGTGGTCAGTACTCAGGGTGCTGGGTGCTCAGTACTCAGGGTGCTGGGTGCTCAGTGCTCATGGTGATCGGTGCTCAGTCCTCAGGGTGCTCAGAACTCAGGGTGCTGGGTGCTCAGTGCTCAGGTTGCTCAGTACTCAGGGTGCTGGGTACTCAGTACTCAGGGTGCTGTGTGCTCAGTGCTCAGGGTGCTGGGTGCTCAGTACTCTGGGTGCTGGGTGCTCATTGCTCAGGGTGCTGGGCGCTCAGTACTCAGGGTGCTGGGTGCTCAGTACTCAGGGTGCTCAGTGCTCGGGGAGCTCGGTGCTCAGTACTCAGGGTGCTGGGTGCTCAGTACTCAGTGCTTGGGGTCCTGGGTGCTCAGCGCTCTGGGTGCTTAGTGCACAGTACTCAGGGTGCTGGGTGCTCAGTATTCAGGGTGCTCAGTGCTCGGGGTGCTGTGTGCTCATTACTCAGGGTGCTGGGTGCTCAGTACTCCGGGTGCTGGGTGCTCAGTGCTCGGGGTGCTCGTTGCTCAGTGCTCAAGGTGCTGGGTGCTCAGTACTCAGGGTGCTCATTGCTCAGGGTGCTTTGTGCTAAGTGCTCAGGGTGCTCGGTGCTCGGGGCGCTGGGTGCTCAGTGCTCGGGGTGCTCGGAGCTCAGTACTCAGGGTGCTGGGTGCTCAGTACTCGGGGTGCTCGGTGCTCAGTACTCAGGGTGCTGGGTGCTCAGTGCTCGGGGTGCTCGGTGCTCAGTACGTTGGGTGCTCACTACTCAGGGTGCTGGGTGCTCAGTGCTCAGGGTGCTGGGTGCTCAGTACTCAGGGTGCTGGGTGCTCAGTGCTCGGGGTGCTGGGTGCTCAGTGCTCAGGGTGCTGGGTGCTCAGTACTCAGGGTGCTCGGTGCTTAGTACTCAGGGTGCTCAGTGCTCGGGGTGCTGGGTGCTCAGTGCTCGGGGTGCTAGGTGCTCAGTACTCAGAGTGCTGGGTGCTCAGTACTCAGGGTACTGGGTGCTCAGTACTCGGGTGCTGGGTGCTCAGTGCTCAGGGTTCTGGGTGCTCAGTGCTCGGGGTGCTGGGTGCTCAGTGCTCAGGGTGCTGGGTGCTCAGTACTCAGGGTGCTCAGTGCTCAGTACTCGGGGTGCTGGGTGCTCAGTGCTCAGGGTGCTCAGTGCTCAGTACTCGTTGTGCTGTGTGCTCAGTGCTCCGGGTGCTCAGTGCTCAGTGCTCGGGGTGCTGGGTGGTCAGTGCTCGGGGCGCTGTGGGCTCAGTGCTCAGTGTGCTGGGTGCTCAGTACTTGGGGTGCTGGGTGCTCAGTGCTCAGGGTGCTCAGTGCTCAGTACTCAGTGCTCAGGGTGCTCAGTGCTCAGTGCTCAGGGTGCTGGGTGTTCAGTACTCAGGGTGCTGGGTGCTCAGTACTCAGGGTGCTGGGTGCTCAGTACTCAGGGTGCTGGGTGCTCAGTGCTTGGGGTCCTCAGTACTCAGGGTGCTGTGTGTTCAGTGCTCAGGGTACTGGGTGCTCAGTACTCAGGGTGCTCGGTGCTTAGTACTCAGGGTGCTGGGTGCTCAGTACTCCGGGTGCTGGGTGCTCAGTGCTCGGGGTGCTCGGAGCTCAGTACTCAGGGTGCTGGGTGCTCAGTGCTAAGGGTGATTGGTGCTCAGTACTCAGGGTGCTGGGTGCTCAGTGCTCGGGGTGCTCGGTGCTCAGTACGTTGGGTGCTCACTACTCAGGGTCCTGGGTGCTCAGTGCTCAGTATGCTGGGTGCTCAGTGCTCAGGGTGCTGGGTGCTCAGTGCTCAGGGTGCTGGGTGCTCAGTACTCAGGGTGCTGGGTGCTCAGTGCTCAGCGTGCTGGGTGCTCAGTACTCAGGGTGCTGGGTGCTCAGTACTTGGGGTGCTGGGTGCTCAGTACTCAGGGTGCTGGGTGCTCAGTGCTCAGCGTGCTGGGTGCTCAGTACTCAGGGTGCTGGGTGCTCAGTGCTCAGGGTGCTGGGTACTCAGTGCTCAGGGTGCTGGGTGCTCAGTGCTCGGGGTGCTCGGAGCTCAGTACTCAGGGTGCTGGGTGCTCAGTGCTCAGGGTGATTGGTGCTCAGTACTCAGGGTGCTGGGTGCTCAGTGCTCGGGGTGCTCGGTGCTCAGTACGTTGGGTGCTCACTACTCAGGGTCCTGGGTGCTCAGTGCTCAGTGTGCTGGGTGCTCAGTGCTCAGGGTGCTGGGTGCTCAGTACTCAGGGCGCTGGGTGCTCAGTACTCAGGGTGCTGGGTGCTCAGTGCTCAGCGTGCTGGGTGCTCAGTACTCAGGGTGCTGGGTGCTCAGTACTTGGGGTGCTGGGTGCTCAGTACTCAGGGTGCTGGGTGCTCAGTACTCAGGGTGCTGGGTGCTCAGTACTCGGGTGCTGGGTGCTCAGTGCTCAGGGTGCTGGGTGCTCAGTGCTCGGGGTGCTGGGTGCTCAGTGCTCAGTACTCAGGGTGCTGGGTGCTCAGTGCTCGGGGTGCTGGGTGCTCAGTGCTCAGTACTCAGGGTGCTGGGTGCTCAGTGCTCAGGGTGCTGGGTGCTCAGTGCTCAGGGTGCTGGGTGCTCTGTGCTCAGGGTGCTGGGTACTCAGTGCTCAGGGTGCTGGGTTCTCAGTACTCAGGGTGCTCAGTGCTCAGTACTCGGGGTGCTGGGTGCTCAGTGCTCAGGGTGCTCAGTGCTTAGTACTCGGGGTGCTGTGTGCTCAGTGCTCCGGGTGCTCAGTGCTCAGTGCTCGGGGTGCTGGGTGGTCAGTGCTCGGGGCGCTGGGGGCTCAGTGCTCGGTGTGCTGGGTGCTCAGTACTCGGGGTGCTGGGTGCTCAGTGCTCAGGGTGCTCAGTGCTCAGTACTCAGTGCTCAGGGTGCTCAGTTCTCAGTGCTCAGGGTGCTGGGTGTTCAGTACCCAGGGTGCTGGGTGCTCAGTACTCAGGGTGCTGGGTGCTCAGTACTCAGGGTGCTGGGTGCTCAGTGCTCGGGGTGCTCAGTACTCAGGGTGCTGTGTGTTCAGTGCTCAGGGTACTGGGAGCACAGTACTCAGGGTGCTCGGTGCTTAGTACTCAGGGTGCTGGGTGCTCAGTACTCCGGGTGCTGGGTGCTCAGGTGCTCGGGGTGCTCGGAGCTCAGTACTCAGGGTTCTGGGTGCTCAGTGCTCGGGGTGATCGGTGCTCAGTACTCAGGGTGCTGGGTGCTCAGTGCTCGGGGTGCTCGGTGCTCAGTACGTTGGGTGCTCACTACTCAGGGTCCTGGGTGCTCAGTGCTCAGTGTGCTGGGTGCTCAGTGCTCAGGGTGCTGGGTGCTCAGTGCTCAGGGTGCTGGGTGTTCAGTACTCAGGGTGCTGGGTGCTCAGTACTCAGGGTGCTGGGTGCTCAGTGCTCAGGGTGCTGGGTGCTCAGTACTCGGGGTGCTCGGTGCTCAGTGCTCAGGGTGCTGGGTGCTCAGTGCTCAGGGTGCTCGGTGCTCGGGGCGCTGGGTGCTCCGTGCTCGGGGTGCTCGGAGCTCAGTACTCAGGGTGCTGGGTGCTCAGTGCTCGGGGTGCTCGGTGCTCAGTACTCAGGGTGCTGGGTGCTCAGTGCTCGGGGTGCTGGGTGCTCAGTGCTCAGTACGAAGGGTGCTGGGTGCTCAGTGCTCAGGGTGCTGTGTGCTCAGTGCTCAGGGTGCTGGGTGCTCAGTGCTCAGGGTGCTGGGTAATCAGTGCTCAGGGTGCTGGGTGCTCAGTACTCAGGGTGCTGGGTGCTCAGTACTCAGGGTGCTGGGTGCTCAGTGCTCGGGTTGCTATGTGCTCAGTGGTCGCGGTGCTGGGTGCTCAGTGCTCGGGGTGCTCGGTGCTCAGTACTCAGGGTGCTGGGTGCTCAGTGCTCGAGGTGCTCAGTACTCAGGGTGCTGTGTGTTCAGTGCTCAGGCTGCTGGGTGCTCAGTACTCAGGGTGCTCGGTGCTTAGTACTCAGGGTGCTGGGTGCTCAGTACTCCGGGTGCTGGGTGCTCAGTGCTCGGGGTGCTCGGTGCTCAGTGCTCAAGGTGCTGGGTGCTCAGTACTCAGGGTGCTCATTGCTCAGGGTGCTGGCTGCTCAGTGCTCAGGGTGCTCGGTGCTCGGGGCGCTGGGTGCTCAGTGCTCGGGGTGCTCGGAGCTCAGTACTCAGGGTGCTGGGTGCTCAGTACTCGGGGTGCTCGGTGCTCAGTACTCAGGGTGCTGGGTGCTCAGTGCTCGGGGTGCTCGGTGCTCAGTACGTTGGGTGCTCACTACTCAGGGTGCTGGGTGCTCAGTGCTCAGGGTGCTGGGTGCTCAGTACTCAGGGTGCTGGGTGCTCAGTGCTCGGTGTGCTGGGTGCTCAGTGCTCAGGGTGCTGGGTGCTCAGTATTCAGGGTGCTCGGTGCTTAGTACTCAGGGTGCTCGGTGCTCGGGGTGCTGGGTGCTCAGTGCTCGGGGTGCTGGGTGCTCAGTGCTCGTTGTGCTCGGTGCTCAGTACTTTGGGTGCTCACTACTCAGGGTGGTGGGTGCTCAGTGCTCAGGGTGCTGGGTGCTCAGTGCTCAGGGTGCTGGGTGCTCAGTGCTCAGGGTGCTGGGTGCTCAGTGCTCAGGGTGCTGGGTGCTCAGTGCTCGGGGTGCTGGGTGCTCAGTGCTCAGGGTGCTGGGTGCTCAGTACTCAGGGTGCTGGGTGTTCAGTACTCGGGGTGCTGGGTTCTCAGTACTCAGGGTGCTGGGTGCTCAGTACACGGGGTGCTGGGTTCTCAGTACACAGGTTGCTGGGTGCTCAGTACTCAGGGTGCTGGGTGCTCAGTACTCGGGTGCTGGGTGCTCAGTGCTCAGGGTGCTGGGTGCTCAGTGCTCGGGGTGCTGGGTGCTCAGGGCTCAGTACTCAGGGTGCTGGGTGCTCAGTGCTCGGGGTTCTGGGTGCTGAGTGCTCAGTACTCAGGGTGCTGGGTGCTCAGGGCTCAGGGTGCTGGGTCCTCAGTGCTCAGGGTGCTGGGTGCTCAGTGCTCGGGGTGCTGGGTGCTCAGTGCTCAGTACTCAGGGTGCTGGGTGCTCAGTGCTCAGGGTGCTGGGTGCTCAGTGCTCGGGGTGCTGGGTGCTCAGTGCTCAGGGTGCTGGGTGCTCAGTACTCCGGGAGCTGGGTGCTGAGTGCTCAGTACTCAGGGTGCTGGGTGCTCAGTGCTCGGGGTGCTGGGTGCTCAGTGCTCAGGGTGCTGGGTGCTCAGTACTCAGGGTGCTGGGGGTTCAGTACTCGGGGTGCTGGGTGCTCAGTACTCAGGGTGCTGGGTGCTCAGTACTCAGGGTACTGGGTGCTCAGTACTCGGGTGCTTGGTGCTCAGTGCTCAGGGTGCTGGGTGCTCAGTGCTCAGGGTGCTGGGTGCTCAGTTCTCAGGGTGCTGTGTGCTCAGTACTCGGGGTGCTGGGTGCTCAGTACTCAGGGTGCTGGGTGCACAGTACTCAGGGTGCTGGGTGCTCAGTACTCGGGTGCTGGGTGCTCAGTGCTCAGGGTGCTGGGTGCTCAGTGCTCGGGGTGCTGGGTGCTCAGTGCTCAGTACTCAGGGTGCTGGGTGCTCAGTGCTCGGGTGCTGGGTGCTCAGTGCTCAGTACTCAGGGTGCTGGGTGCTCAGTGCTCATGGTGCTGGGTGCTCAGTGCTCAGGGTGCTAGGTGCTCGGTGCTCGGGGTGCTGGATGCTTAGTGCTCGGGGTGCCGGTGCTCAGTACTCGGGGTGCTCAGTGCTCAGTACTCAGGGCGCTGGGTGCTCAGTGCTCAGGGTGCTGGGTGCTCAGTACTCAGGGTGCTGGGTGCTCGGTGCTCAGTACGCTGGGTGCTCAGTGCTCAGGGTGCTGGGTGCTCAGTACTCAGGGTGCTGGGTGCTCAGTGCTCGGGGTGCGGGGTGCTCAGTGCTCAGTACTCAGGGTGCTGGGTGCTCAGTGCTCAGGGTGCTGGGTGCTCAGTGCTCGGGGTGCTCGGTGCTCAGTACGTTGGGTGCTCACTACTCAGGGTGCTGGGTGCTCAGTGCTCAGGGTGCTGGGTGCTCAGTACTCAGGGTGCTGGGTGCTCAGTGCTCGGGGTGCTGGGTGCTCAGTGCTCAGGGCGCTGGGTGCTCAGTACTCAGGTTGCTGGGTGCTCAGTACTCGGGGTGCTGGGTGCTCAGTACTCAGGGTGCTGGGTGCTCAGTGCTCGGGGTGTTCGGTGCTCAGTACGTTGGGTGCTCACTACTCAGGGTGCTGGGTGCTCAGTGCTCAGGGTGCTGGGTGCTCAGTGCTCAGGGTGCTGGGTGCTCAGTGCTCAGGGTGCTGGGTGCTCAGTACTCAGGGTGCTGGTTGCTCAGTGCTCGGGGTGCTGGGTGCTCAATGCTCAGGGCGCTGGGTGCTCAGTACTCAGGTTGCTGGGTGCTCAGTACTCGGGGTGCTGGGTGCTCAGTACTAAGGTTCCTTTGTGCTCAGTACTCAGGGTGCTGGGTGCTTAGTACTCGGGTGCTGGGTGCTCAGTGCTCAGGGTGCTGGGTGCTCAGTGCTCGGGGTGCTGGGTGCTCAGTGCTCAGTACTCAGGGTGCTGGGTGCTCAGTGTTCGGGGTGCTGGGTGCTCAGTGCTCAGTACTCAGGGTGCTGGGTGCTCAGTGCTCAGGGTGCTGGGTGCTCAGTGCTCAGGGTGCTGGGTGCTCAGTGCTTAGGGTGCTGGGTATTCAGTGCTCAGGGTGCTGGGTGCTCAGTACTCAGGGTGCTGGGTGCTCAGTGCTCGGGGTGCTGGGTGGTCAGTGCTCGGGGTGCTCGGTGCTCAGTACTCAGGGTGCTGGGTGCTCAGTGCTCCAGGTGCTCAGTACTCAGGGTGCTGTATGTTCAGTGCTCAGGGTGCTGGGTGCTCGGTGCTCAGGTTGCTGGGTGCTCAGTACTCGGGGTGCTGGGTGCTCAGTACTCAGGGTGCTGGGTGCTCATTGCTCGGGGTGCTGGGTCCTCAGTGCTACGGGTGCTGGGTGCTCAGTGCTCGGGGTGCTGGGTGCTCAGTGCTCGGGGCGCTGGGTGCTCAGTGCTCGGGGTGCTCGGTGCTAAGTACTCAGGGTGCTGGGTGCTCAGTGCTCAGGGTGCTCGGTGCTCAGTACTCAGGGTGCTGGGTGCTCAGTGCTCAGTGTGCTCGGTGCTCAGTACGTTGGGTGCTCAGTACTCAGGGTGTTGGGTGCTCAGTGCTCAGGGTGATCGGTGCTCAGTACTCAGGGTGGTCAGTACTCAGGGTGCTGGGTGCTCAGTACTCAGGGTGCTGGGTGCTCAGTGCTCATGGTGCTCGGTGCTCAGTCCTCAGGGTGCTCAGAACTCAGGGTGCTGGGTGCTCAGTGCTCAGGTTGCTCAGTACTCAGGGTGCTGGGTACTCAGTACTCAGGGTGCTGTGTGCTCAGTACTCGGGGTGCTGGGTGCTCAGTACTCTGGGTGCTGGGTGCTCATTGCTCAGGGTGCTGGGCGCTCAGTACTCAGGGTGCTGGGTGCTCAGTACTCAGGGTGCTCAGTGCTCGGGGAGCTCGGTGCTCAGTACTCAAGGTGCTGGGTGCTCAGTACTCAGTGCTTGGGGTCCTGGGTGCTCAGCCCTCTGGGTGCTTAGTGCACAGTACTCAGGGTGCTGGGTGCTCAGTATTCAGGGTGCTCAGTGCTCGGGGTGCTGGATGCTCATTACTCAGGTTGCTGGGTGCTCAGTACTCAGGGTGCTGGGTGCTCATTCTCGTGGTGCTGGGTGCTCAGTGCTCGGGGTGCTGGGTGCTCAGTACTCGGGGTGCTGGGTGCTCAGTGCTCAGCATGCTGGGTGCTCAGTACTCAGGGTGCTCGGTTCTCAGTACTCAGGGTGCTGGGTGCTCATTCTCGGGGTGCTGGGTGCTCAGTGCTCATGGTGCTGGGTGCTCAGTGCTCAGGGTCCTCTATGCTCAGTACTCATGGTGCTCAGTACTCAGCGTGCTTTGTGCTCAGTGCTCAGGGTGCTGGGTGCTCAGTACTCAGTGTGCTGTGTGCTCAGTACTCACGGTGCTGGGTGCTCAGTACTCGGGGTGCTGGGTGCTAATTACTCAGGGTGCTGGGTGCTCAGTGCTCAGGGTGCTCGCTGCTCAGTACTCTTTTTGCTGGGTGCTCAGTACTCAGGGTGCTGGGTGCTCAGTGCTCGGGGTGCTCGGTGCTCAGTGCTCAGGATGCTCGGTGCTCAGTACTTTTGGTGCTGGGTGCTCAGTACTCAGGGTGCTGGGTGCTCATTCTCGGGGCGCTGGGTGCTCAGTGCTCGGGGTGCTGGGTGCTCAGTACTCAGGGTGCTGGGTGCTCAGTGCTCAGGGTGCTGGGTGCTCAGTACTCAGGGTGCTAGGTGCTCAGTGTTCAGGGTGCTGGGTGCTCAGTACTCAGGGTGCTGGGTGCTCAGTGCTCAGGGTGCTGGGTGCTCAGTACTCAGGGTGTTGGGAGCTCAGTGCTCAGGGTGATCGGTGCTCAGTTCTCACGGTGCTCAGTACTCAGGGTGCTGGATGCTCAGTGCTCGGGGTGCTGGGTGCTCAGTACTCAGGGTGCTGTGTGCTCAGTGCTCGGGGTGCTGGGTGCTCAGTGCTCAGGGTGATCGGTGCTCAGTACTCAGGGTGCTGGGTGCTCAGTGCTCAGGGTGCTGGGTGCTCAGTCCTCAGGGTGCTCACTGCTCAGGGTGCTGGGTGCTCAGTGCTCGGGGTGCTGGATGCACAGTGCTCCGGGTGCTGGGTGCTCAGTGCTCAGTGCTCAGGGTGCTGGGTGCTCAGTGCTCAGTGCTCAGGGTGCTGGTTGCTCAGTACTCAGGGTGCTAGGTGCTCAGTACTCAGGGTGCTGAGTGCTCAGTGCTCAGGGTGCTGGGTGCTCAGTACTCAGGGTGCTGGGTGATCAGTGCTCGGGGTGCTGGGTGCTCAGTGCTCAGGGTGCTGGGTGCTCAGTGCTCAAGGAGCTGGGTGCTCAGTACTAAGGGTGCTGGGTGCTCAGTGCTCGGGGTGCTCGGTGCTCAGTACTCAAGGTGCTGGGTGCTCATTGCTCAGGGTGCTGGGTGCTCAGTGATCAGGGTGCTGGGTGCTCAGTACTCAGGGTGCTCAGTGCTCAGTACTCGGGGTGCTTGGTGCTCAGTACTCAGGGTGCTCCGAGCTCAGTACTCAGGGTGCTGGGTGCTCAGTGCTCGGGGTGCTCGGTGCTCAGTACTCAGGGTGCTGGGTGCTCAGTGCTCAGGGTGCTGGGTGCTCAGTGCTCAGGGTGCTGGGTGCTCAGTACTCAGGGTGCTGGGTGCTCAGTACTCAGGGTGCTCAGTGCTCAGTACTCGGGGTGCTTGGTGCTCAGTACTCAGGGTGCTCAGTGCTCATTACTCGGGGTGCTGGGTGCTCAGTGCTCAGGGTGCTCAGTGCTCAGTACTCAGTGCTCAGGGTGCTCAGTGCTCAGTGCTCAGGGTGCTGGGTGTTCAGTACTCAGGGTGCTGGGTGCTCAGTACTCAGGGTGCTAGGTGCTCAGTGCTCAGGGTGCTGGGTGCTCAGTGCTCGGGGCGCTGGGTGCTCAGTGCTCGGGGTGCTCGGAGCTCAGTACTCAGGGTTCTGGGTGCTCAGTGCTCGGGGTGATCGGTGCTCAGTACTCAGGGTGCTGGGTGCTCAGTGCTCGGGGTGCTCGGTGCTCAGTACGTTGGGTGCTCACTACTCAGGGTGCTCAGTGCTCAGTACTCGGGGTGCTTGGTGCTCAGTACTCAGGGTGCTCAGTGCTCAGTACTCGGGGTGCTGGGTGCTCAGTGCTCAGGGTGCTCAGTGCTCAGTGCTCGGGGTGCTGGGTGCTCAGTGCTCAGGGTGCTGGGTGCTCAGTGCTCAGGGTGCTGGGTGCTCAGTGCTCAGGGTGCTGGGTGCTCAGTACTCAGGGTGCTGGGTGCTCAGTACTCAGGGTGCTTTGTGCTCAGTACTCAGGACGCTGGGTGCTCAGTACTCGGGTGCTGGGTGCTCAGTGTTCAGGGTGCTGGGTGCTCAGTGCTCAGGGTGCTGGGTGCTCAGTGCTCAGGGCGCTGGGTGCTCAGTACTCAGGTTGCTGGGTGCTCAGTACTCAGGGTGCTGGGTGCTCAGTACTCAGGGTGCTGGGTGCTCATTACTCAGGGTGCTGGGTGCTTAGTACTCGGGTGCTGTGTGCTCAGTGCTCAGGGTGCTGGGTGCTCAGTGCTCGGGGTGCTGGGTGCTCAGTGCTCAGAACTCAGGGTGCTGGGTGCTCAGTGCTCGGGCTGCTGGGTGCTCAGTGCTCAGTACTCAGGGTGCTGGGTGCTCAGTGCTCAGGGTGCTGGGTGCTCAGTGCTCAGGGTGCTGGGTGCTCAGTGCTTAGGGTGCTGGGTACTCAGTGCTCAGGGTGCTGGGTGCTCAGTACTCAGGGTGCTGGGTGCTCAGTGCTCAGGGTGCTGGGTGCTCAGTGCTCGGGGTGCTGGGTGCTCAGTGCTCGGGGTGCTGGGTGGTCAGTGCTCGGGGTGCTCGGTGCTCAGTACTCAGGGTGCTGGGTGCTCAGTGCTCCAGGTGCTCAGTACTCAGGGTGCTGTATGTTCAGTGCTCAGGGTGCTGGGTGCTCGGTGCTCAGGTTGCTGGGTGCTCAGTACTCGGGGTGCTGGGTGCTCAGTACTCAGGGTGCTGGGTGCTCATTGCTCGGGGTGCTGGGTCCTCAGTGCTACGGGTGCTGGGTGCTCAGTGCTCGGGGTGCTGGGTGCTCAGTGCTCGGGGCGCTGGGTGCTCAGTGCTCGGGGTGCTCAGTGCTCAGTACTCAGGGTGCTGGGTGCTCAGTGCTCAGGGTGCTCGGTGCTCAGTACTCAGGGTGCTGGGTGCTCAGTGCTCAGTGTGCTCGGTGCTCAGTACGTTGGGTGCTCAGTACTCAGGGTGTTGGGTGCTCAGTGCTCAGGGTGATCGGTGCTCAGTACTCAGGGTGGTCAGTACTCAGGGTGCTGGGTGCTCAGTACTCAGGGTGCTGGGTGCTCAGTGCTCATGGTGATCGGTGCTCACTCCTCAGGGTGCTCAGAACTCAGGGTGCTGGGTGCTCAGTGCTCAGGTTGCTCAGTACTCAGGGTGCTGGGTACTCAGTACTCAGGGTGCTGTGTGCTCAGTGCTCGGGGTGCTGGGTGCTCAATACTCTGGGTGCTGGGTGCTCATTGCTCAGGGTGCTGGGCGCTCAGTACTCAGGGTGCTGGGTGCTCAGTACTCAGGATGCTCAGTGCTCGGGGAGCTCGGTGCTCAGTACTCAGGGTGCTGGGTGCTCAGTACTCAGTGCTTGGGGTCCTGGGTGCTCAGCGCTCTGGGTGCTTAGTGCACAGTATTCAGGGTGCTGGGTGCTCAGTATTCAGGGTGCTCAGTGCTCGGGGTGCTGGGTGCTCATTACTCAGGGTGCTGGGTGCTCAGTACTCAGGGTGCTGGGTGCTCATTCTCGTGGTGCTGGGTGCTCAGTGCTCGGGGTGCTGGGTGCTCAGTACTCGGGGTGCTGGGTGCTCAGTGCTCAGCATGCTGGGTGCTCAGTACTCAGGGTGCCCGGTTCTCAGTACTCAGGGTGCTGGGTGCTCATTCTCGGGGTGCTGGGTGCTCAGTGCTCAGGGTGCTGGGTGCTCAGTGCTCAGGGTCCTCTATGCTCAGTACTCAGGGTGCTCAGTACTCAGCGTGCTTTGTGCTCAGTGCTCAGGGTGCTTGGTGCTCAGTACTCAGGGTGCTGTGTGCTCAGTACTCACGGTGATGGGTGCTCAGTACTCGGGGTGCTGGGTGCTCATTACTCAGGGTGCTGGGTGCTCAGTGCTCAGGGTGCTCGCTGCTCAGTACTCTTTTTGCTGGGTGCTCAGTACTCAGGGTGCTGGGTGCTCAGTGCTCGGGGTGCTCGGTGCTCAGTGCTCAGGATGCTCGGTGCTCAGTACTTTTGGTGCTGGGTGCTCAGTACTCAGGGTGCTGGGTGCTCATTCTCGGGGCGCTGGGTGCTCAGTGCTCGGGGTGCTGGGTGCTCAGTACTCAGGGTGCTGGGTGCTCAGTGCTCAGGGTGCTGGGTGCTCAGTACTCAGGGTGCTAGGTGCTCAGTGCTCAGGGTGCTGGGTGCTCAGTACTCAGGGTGCTGGGTGCTCAGTGCTCAGGGTGCTGGGTGCTCAGTACTCAGGGTGTTGGGAGCTCAGTGCTCAGGGTGATCGGTGCTCAGTACTCAGGGTGCTCAGTACTCAGGGTGCTGGGTGCTCAGTGCTCGGGGTGCTGGGTGCTCAGTACTCAGGGTGCTGGGTGCTCAGTGCTCGGGGTGCTGGGTGCTCAGTGCTCAGGGTGATCTGTGCTCAGTACTCAGGGTGCTGGGTGCTCAGTGCTCAGGGTGCTGGGTGCTCAGTCCTCAGGGTGCTCACTGCTCAGGGTGCTGGGTGCTCAGTGCTCGGGGTGCTGGATGCACAGTGCTCCGGGTGCTGGGTGCTCAGTGCTCAGTGCTCAGGGTGCTGGGTGCTCAGTGCTCAGTGCTCAGGGTGCTGGTTGCTCAGTACTCAGGGTGCTTGGTGCTCAGTACTCAGGGTGCTGAGTGCTCAGTGCTCAGGGTGCTGGGTGCTCAGTACTCAGGGTGCTGGGTGATCAGTGCTCGGGGTGCTGGGTGCTCAGTGCTCAGGGTGCTGGGTGCTCAGTGCTCAAGGAGCTGGGTGCTCAGTACTCAGGGTGCTGGGTGCTCAGTGCTCGGGGTGCTCGGTGCTCAGTACTCAGGGTGCTGGGTGCTCATTCTCGGGGCGCTGGGTGCTCAGTGCTCGGGGTGCTGGGTGCTCAGTACTCAGGGTGCTGGGTGCTCAGTGCTCAGGGTGCTGGGTGCTCAGTACTCAGGGTGCTAGGTGCTCAGTGCTCAGGGTGCTGGGTGCTCAGTACTCAGGGTGCTGGGTGCTCAGTGCTCAGGGTGCTGGGTGCTCAGTACTCAGGGTGTTGGGAGCTCAGTGCTCAGGGTGATCGGTGCTCAGTACTCAGGGTGCTCAGTACTCAGGGTGCTGGGTGCTCAGTGCTCGGGGTGCTGGGTGCTCAGTACTCAGGGTGCTGGGTGCTCAGTGCTCGGGGTGCTGGGTGCTCAGTGCTCAGGGTGATCTGTGCTCAGTACTCAGGGTGCTGGGTGCTCAGTGCTCAGGGTGCTGGGTGCTCAGTCCTCAGGGTGCTCACTGCTCAGGGTGCTGGGTGCTCAGTGCTCGGGGTGCTGGATGCACAGTGCTCCGGGTGCTAGGTGCTCAGTGCTCAGTGCTCAGGGTGCTGGGTGCTCAGTGCTCAGTGCTCAGGGTGCTGGTTGCTCAGTACTCAGGGTGCTTGGTGCTCAGTACTCAGGGTGCTGAGTGCTCAGTGCTCAGGGTGCTGGGTGCTCAGTACTCAGGGTGCTGGGTGATCAGTGCTCGGGGTGCTGGGTGCTCAGTGCTCAGGGTGCTGGGTGCTCAGTGCTCAAGGAGCTGGGTGCTCAGTACTCAGGGTGCTGGGTGCTCAGTGCTCGGGGTGCTCGGTGCTCAGTACTCAAGGTGCTGGGTGCTCATTGCTCAGGGTGCTGGGTGCTCAGTGATCAGGGTGCTGGGTGCTCAGTACTCAGGGTGATCGGTGCTCAGTACTCAGGGTTCTCATTGCTCAGTACTCAGGGTGCTGGGTACTCAGTGCTCAGGGTGCTGGGTGCTCAGTACTCAGGGTGCTCAGTGCTCAGTACTCGGGGTGCTTGGTGCTCAGTACTCAGGGTGCTCCGAGCTCAGTACTCAGGGTGCTGGGTGCTCAGTGCTCGGGGTGCTCGGTGCTCAGTACTCAGGGTGCTTGGTGCTCAGTGCTCGGGGTGCTCGGTGCTCAGTACGTTGTGTGCTCACTACTCAGGGTGCTGGGTGCTCAGTGCTCAGGGTGCTGGGTGCTCAGTGCTCAGGGTGCTGGGTGCTCAGTACTCAGGGTGCTGGGTGCTCAGTACTCAGGGTGCTCAGTGCTCATTACTCGGGGTGCTTGGTGCTCAGTACTCAGGGTGCTCAGTGCTCATTACTCGGGGTGCTGGGTGCTCAGTGCTCAGGGTGCTCAGTGCTCAGTGCTCGGGGTGCTGGGTGCTCAGTGCTCTGGGCGCTGGGTGCTCAGTGCTCGGGGTGCTGGGTGCTCAGTACTCGGGGTGCTGGGTGCTCAGTGCTCAGGGTGCTCAGTGCTCAGTACTCAGTGCTCAGGGTGCTCAGTGCTCAGTGCTCAGGGTGCCGGGTGTTCAGTACTCAGGGTGCTGGGTGCTCAGTACTCAGGGTGCTAGGTGCTCTGTGCTCAGGGTGCTGGGTGCTCAGTGCTCGGGGTGCTCGGAGCTCAGTACTCAGGGTGCTGGGTGCTCAGTGCTCGGGGTGATCGGTGCTCAGTACTCAGGGTGCTGGGTGCTCAGTGCTCGGGGTGCTCAGTGCTCAGTACGTTGGGTGCTCACTACTCAGGGTGCTCAGTGCTCAGTACTCGGGGTGCTTGGTGCTCAGTACTCAGGGTGCTCAGTGCTCAGTACTAGGGGTGCTGGGTGCTCAGTGCTCAGGGTGCTCAGTGCTCAGTGCTCGGGGTGCTGGGTGCTCAGTGCTCAGGGTGCTGGGTGCTCAGTGCTCAGGGTGCTGAGTGCTCAGTGCTCAGGGTGCTGGGTGCTCAGTACTCGGGGTGCTGGGTGCTCAGTACTCAGGGTGCTTTGTGCTCAGTACTCAGGATGCTGGGTGCTCAGTACTCGGGTGCTGGGTGCTCAGTGCTCAGGGTGCTGGGTGCTCAGTGCTCAGGGTGCTGGGTGCTCAGTGCTCAGGGTGCTGGGTGCTCAGTACTCAGGGTGCTGGTTGCTCAGTGCTCGGGGTGCTGGGTGCTCAGTGCTCAGGGCGCTGGGTGCTCAGTACTCAGGTTGCTGGGTGCTCAGTACTCGGGGTGCTGGGTGCTCAGTACTCAGGGTGCTGGGTGCTCAGTACTCAGGGTGCTGGGTGCTTAGTACTCGGGTGCTGGGTGCTCAGTGCTCAGGGTGCTGGGTGCTCAGTGCTCGGGGTGCTGGGTGCTCAGTGCTCAGTACTCAGGGTGCTGGGTGCTCAGTGCTCGGGGTGCTGTGTGCTCAGTGCTCAGTACTCAGGGTGCTGGGTGCTCAGTGCTCAGGGTGCTGGGTGCTCAGTGCTCAGGGTGCTGGGTGCTCAGTGCTTAGTGTGCTGGGTACTCAGTGCTCAGGGTGCTGGGTGCTCAGTACTCAGGGTGCTGGGTGCTCAGTGCTCAGGGTGCTGGGTGCTCAGTGCTCGGGGTGCTGGGTGCTCAGTGCTCGGGGTGCTGGGTGGTCAGTGCTCGGGGTGCTCGGTGCTCAGTACTCAGGGTGCTGGGTGCTCAGTGCTCCAGGTGCTCAGTACTCAGGGTGCTGTATGTTCAGTGCTCAGGGTGCTTGGTGCTCGGTGCTCAGGTTGCTGGGTGCTCAGTACTCGGGGTGCTGGGTGGTCAGTACTCAGGGTGCTGGGTGCTCATTGCTCGGGGTGCTGGGTCCTCAGTGCTACGGGTGCTGGGTGCTCAGTGCTCTTGGTGCTGGGTGCTCAGTGCTCGGGGCGCTGGGTGCTCAGTGCTCGGGGTGCTCGGTGCTCAGTACTCAGGGTGCTGGGTGCTCAGTGCTCAGGGTGCTCGGTGCTCAGTACTCAGGGTGTTGGGTGCTCAGTGCTCAGGGTGATCGGTGCTCAGTACTCAGGGTGGTCAGTACTCAGGGTGCTGGGTGCTCAGTACTCAGGGTGCTGGGTGCTCAGTGCTCATGGTGATCGGTGCTCAGTCCTCAGTTTGCTCAGAACTCAGGGTGCTGGGTGCTCAGTGCTCAGGTTGCTCAGTACTCAGGGTGCTGGGTACTCAGTACTCAGGGTGCTGTGTGCTCAGTGCTCGGGGTGCTGGGTGCTCAGTACTCTGGGTGCTGGGTGCTCATTGCTCAGGGTGCTGGGCGCTCAGTACTCAGGGTGCTGGGTGCTCAGTACTCAGGGTGCTCAGTGCTCGGGGAGCTCGGTGCTCAGTACTCAGGGTGCTGGGTGCTCAGTACTCAGTGCTTGGGGTCCTGGGTGCTCAGCGCTCTGGGTGCTTAGTGCACAGTACTCAGGGTGCTGGGTGCTCAGTATTCAGGGTGCTCAGTGCTCGGGGTGCTGGGTGCTCATTACTCAGGGTGCTGGGTGCTCAGTACTCAGGGTGCTGGGTGCTCATTCTCGTGGTGCTGGGTGCTCAGTGCTCGGGGTGCTGGGTGCTCAGTACTCGGGGTGCTGGGTGCTCAGTGCTCAGCATGCTGCGTGCTCAGTACTCAGGGTGCTCGGTTCTCAGTACTCAGGGTGCTGGGTGCTCATTCTCGGGGTGCTGGGTGCTCAGTGCTCAGGGTGCTGGGTGCTCAGTGCTCAGGGTCCTCTATGCTCAGTACTCAGGGTGCTCAGTACTCAGCGTGCTTTGTGCTCAGTTCTCAGGGTGCTGGGTGCTCAGTACTCAGGGTGCTGTGTGCTCAGTACTCACGGTGCTGGGTGCTCAGTAATCAGGGTGCTGGGTGCTCATTACTCAGGGTGCTGGGTGCTCAGTGCTCAGGGTGCTCGCTGCTCATTACTCTTTTTGCTGGGTGCTCAGTACTCAGGGTGCTGGGTGCTCAGTGCTCGGGGTGCTCGGTGCTCAGTGCTCAGGATGCTCGGTGCTCAGTACTTTTGGTGCTGGGTGCTCAGTGCTCAGGGTGCTGGGTGCTCAGTACTCAGGGTGCTAGGTGCTCAGTGCTCAGGGTGCTGCCTGCTCAGTACTCAGGGTGTTGGGAGCTCAGTGCTCAGGGTGATCGGTGCTCAGTACTCAGGGTGCTCAGTACTCAGGGTGCTGGGTGCTCAGTACTCAGGGTGCTGGGTGCTCAGTGCTCAGGGTGCTGCCTGCTCAGTACTCAGGGTGTTGGGAGCTCAGTGCTCAGGGTGATCGGTGCTCAGTACTCAGGGTGCTCAGTACTCAGGGTGATGGGTGCTCAGTGCTCGGGGTGCTGGGTGCTCAGTACTCAGGGTGCTGGGTGCTCAGTGCTCGGGGTGCTGGGTGCTCAGTGCTCAGGGTGATCGGTGCTCAGTACTCAGGGTGCTGGGTGCTCAGTGCTCAGGGTGCTGGGTGCTCAGTCCTCAGGGTGCTCACTGCTCAGGGTGCTGGGTGCTCAGGGCTCGGGGTGCTGGATGCACAGTGCTCCGGGTGCTGGGTGCTCAGTGCTCAGTGCTCAGGGTGCTGGGTGCTCAGTGCTCAGTGCTCAGGGTGCTGGTTGCTCAGTACTCAGGGTGCTAGGTGCTCAGTACTCAGGTTGCTGAGTGCTCAGTGCTCAGGGTGCTGGGTGCTCAGTACTCAGGGTGCTGGGTGATCAGTGCTAGGGGTGCTGGGTGCTCAGTGCTCAGGGTGCTGGGTGCTCAGTGCTCAAGGAGCTGGGTGCTCAGTACTCAGGGTGCTGGGTGCTCAGTGCTCGGGGTGCCGGTGCTCAGTACTCGGGGTGCTCAGTGCTCAGTACTCAGGGCGCTGGGTGCTCAGTGCTCAGGGTGCTGGGTGCTCAGTACTCAGGGTGCTGGGTGCTCGGTGCTCAGTACGCTGGGTGCTCAGTGCTCAGGGTGCTGGGTGCTCAGTACTCAGGGTGCTGGGTGCTCAGTGCTCGGCGTGCTGGGTGCTCAGTGCTCAGTACTCAGGGTGCTGGGTGCTCAGTGCTCAGGGTGCTGGGTGCTCAGTGCTCGGGGTGCTCGGTGCTCAGTACGTTGGGTGCTCACTACTCAGGGTGCTGGGTGCTCAGTGCTCAGGGTGCTGGGTGCTCAGTGCTCAGGGTGCTGGGTGCTCAGTGCTCAGGGTGCTGGGTGCTCAGTACTCAGGGTGCTGGGTGCTCAGTGCTCGGGGTGCTGGGTGCTCAGTGCTCAGGGCGCTGGGTGCTCAGTACTCAGGTTGCTGGGTGCTCAGTACTCGGGGTGCTGGGTGCTCAGTACTCAGGGTGCTGGGTGCTCAGTGCTCGGGGTGCTCGGTGCTCAGTACGTTGGGTGCTCACTACTCAGGGTGCTGGGTGCTCAGTGCTCAGGGTGCTGGGTGCTCAGTGCTCAGGGTGCTGGGTGCTCAGTGCTCAGGGTGCTGGGTGCTCAGTACTCAGGGTGCTGGTTGCTCAGTGCTCGGGGTGCTGGGTGCTCAGTGCTCAGGGCGCTGGGTGCTCAGTACTCAGGTTGCTGGGTGCTCAGTACTCGGGGTGCTGGGTGCTCAGTACTCAGGGTGCTGGGTGCTCAGTACTCAGGGTGCTGGGTGCTTAGTACTCGGGTGCTGGGTGCTCAGTGCTCAGGGTGCTGGGTGCTCAGTGCTCAGGGTGCTGGGTGCTCAGTGCTCAGTACTCAGGGTGCAGGGTGCTCACTGCTCGGGGTGCTGGGTGCTCAGTGCTCAGTACTCAGGGTGCTGGGTGCTCAGTGCTCAGGGTGCTGGGTGCTCAGTGCTCAGGGTGCTGGGTGCTCAGTGCTTAGGGTGCTGGGTACTCAGTGCTCAGGGTGCTGGGTGCTCAGTACTCAGGGTGCTGGGTGCTCAGTGCTCAGGGTGCTGGGTGCTCAGTGCTCGGGGTGCTGGGTGCTCAGTGCTCGGGGTGCTGGGTGGTCAGTGCTCGGGGTGCTCGGTGCTCAGTACTCAGGGTGCTTGGTGCTCAGTGCTCCAGGTGCTCAGTACTCAGGGTGCTGTATGTTCAGTGCTCAGGGTGCTGGGTGCTCGGTGCTCAGGTTGCTGGGTGCTCAGTTCTCGGGGTGCTGGGTGCTCAGTACTCAGGGTGCTGGGTGCTCATTGCTCGGGGTGCTGGGTCCTCAGTGCTACGGGTGCTGGGTGCTCAGTGCTCGGGGTGCTGGGTGCTCAGTGCTCGGGGCGCTGGGTGCTCAGTGCTCGGGGTGCTCGGTGCTCAGTACTCAGGGTGCTGGGTGCTCAGTGCTCAGGGTGCTCGGTGCTCAGTACTCAGGGTGCTGGGTGCTCAGTGCTCAGTGTGCTCGGTGCTCAGTACGTTGGGTGCTCAGTACTCAGGGTGTTGGGTGCTCAGTGCTCAGGGTGATCGGTGCTCAGTACTCAGTGTGGTCAGTACTCAGGGTGCTGGGTGCTCAGTACTCAGGGTGCTGGGTGCTCAGTGCTCATGGTGATCGGTGCTCAGTCCTCAGGGTGCTCAGAACTCAGGGTGCTGGGTGCTCAGTGCTCAGGTTGCTCAGTACTCAGGGTGCTGGGTGCTCAGTACTCTGGGTGCTGGGTGCTCATTGCTCAGGGTGCTGGGCGCTCAGTACTCAGGGTGCTGGGTGCTCAGTACTCAGGGTGCTCAGTGCTCGGGGAGCTCGGTGCTCAGTACTCAGGGTGCTGGGTGCTCAGTACTCAGTGCTTGGTGTCCTGGGTGCTCAGCGCTCTGGGTGCTTAGTGCACAGTACTCAGGGTGCTGGGTGCTCAGTATTCAGGGTGCTCAGTGCTCGGGGTGCTGGGTGCTCATTACTCAGGGTGCTGGGTGCTCAGTACTCAGGGTGCTGGGTGCTCATTCTCGTGGTGCTGGGTGCTCAGTGCTCGGGGTGCTGGGTGCTCAGTACTCGGGGTGCTGGGTGCTCAGTGCTCAGGGTGCTGGGTGCTCAGTGCTCAGGGTCCTCTATGCTCAGTACTCAGGGTGCTCAGTACTCAGCGTGCTTTGTGCTCAGTGCTCAGGGTGCTGGGTGCTCAGTGCTCAGGGTGCTGGGTGCTCAGTACTCAGGGTGCTGGGTGCTCATTCTCGTGGTGCTCGGTTCTCAGTACTCAGGGTGCTGGGTGCTCATTCTCGGGGTGCTGGGTGCTCAGTGCTCAGGGTGCTGGGTGCTCAGTGCTCAGGGTCCTCTATGCTCAGTACTCAGGGTGCTCAGTACTCAGCGTGCTTTGTGCTCAGTGCTCAGGGTGCTGGGTGCTCAGTACTCAGGGTGCTGTGTGCTCAGTACTCACGGTGCTGGGTGCTCAGTACTCGGGGTGCTGGGTGCTCATTACTCAGGGTGCTGGGTGCTCATTCTCGGGGTGCTGGGTGCTCAGTGCTCAGGGTGCTGGGTGCTCAGTGCTCAGGGTCCTCTATGCTCAGTACTCAGGGTGCTCAGTACTCAGCGTGCTTTGTGCTCAGTGCTCAGGGTGCTGGGTGCTCAGTACTCAGGGTGCTGTGTGCTCAGTACTCACGGTGCTGGGTGCTCAGTACTCGGGGTGCTGGGTGCTCATTACTCAGGGTGCTGGGTGCTCAGTGCTCAGGGTGCTCGCTGCTCAGTACTCTTTTTGCTGGGTGCTCAGTACTCAGGGTGCTGGGTGCTCAGTGCTCGGGGTGCTTGGTGCTCAGTGCTCAGGATGCTCGGTGCTCAGTACTTTTGGTGCTGGGTGCTCAGTACTCAGGGTGCTGGGTGCTCAGTGCTCGGGGTGCTCGGTGCTCAGTACTCAGGGTGCTGGGTGCTCAGTGCTCAGGAGGCTGGGTGCTCAGTACTCAGGGTGCTCAGTACTCAGTACTCAGGGTGCTGGGTGCTCAGTGCTCGGGGTGCTGGGTGCTCAGTACTTGGAGTGCACGGTGCTCAGTACTCAGGGTGCTGGGTGCTAAGTGCTCAGGTGCTGGGTGCTAAGTACTCAGGTTGCTGGGTGCTCAGGACTCAGGTTGCACAGTACTCAGGGTGCTGGGTGCTCAGTGCTTGGGGTGCTGGGTGCTCAGTACTCAGGATGCTGGGTGATCAGTACTCAGGGTGCTGGGTGCTCAGTACTCAGGGTGCTGGGTGCTCATTCCTCAGGGTGCTAAGTGCTCAGGGTGCTGGGTGCTCAGTGCTCAGGGAGCTCGGTGCTCAGTACTCAGGGTGCTGAGTGCTCAGTACTCAGGGTGCTGGGTGCTCAGTACTCAGGGTGCTGGGTGCTCAGTGCTCGGGGTGTTGGGTGCTCAGTGCTCAGGGTGCTCAGTGCTCAGTACTCAGGGTGCTGGGTGCTCAGTACTCAGGGTGCTGGGTGCTCAGTGCTCGGGGTGCTGGGTGCTCAGTACTCAGGGTGCTGGGTGCTCAGTGCTCAAGGTGCTGGGTGCTCAGTCCTCGGGGTGCTCCGTGCTCAGTGCTCAGTGTGCTGGGTGCTCAGTACTCAGGGTGCTCGGTGCTCAGTACTAAGGGTGCTCAGTGCTCAGTACTCAGGGTGCTCAGTGCTCAGTGCTCGGGGTGCTGGGTGCTCAGTATTCAGGGTACTGGGTGCTCAGTACTCAGGGTGCTGGGTGCTCAGTGCTCAGTACTCAGCGTGCTGGGTGCTCAGTGCTCGGGGTGCTGGGTCCTCAGTGCTCAGGGTACTGGGTGCTCAGTACTCAGGGTGCTGGGTGCTCAGTGCTCGGGGTGCTGGGTCCTCAGTGCTCAGGGTGCTCAGAGCTCAGTGCTCGGTGTGCTGGGTGCTCAGTGCTCGGGGTGCTGGGTGCTCAGTGCTCAGGGTGCTGGTTGCTTAGTACTCAGTGTGCTCAGTGCTCAGGGTGCTGGGTGCTCAGAACTCAGGGTGCTTGGTGCTCAGTACTCAGGGTGCTTAGTGCTCAGAACTCAGGGTGCTTGGTGCTCAGTACTCAGGGTGCTGGGTGCTCAGTGCTCAGGGTGCTCGGTGCTCAGTACTCATGGTGCTGGGTGCTCATTCTCGGGGTGCTGGGTGCTCAGTGCTCGGGGTGCTGGGGGCTCAGTACTCATGGTGCTGGGTGCTCATTCTCGGGGTGCTGGGTGCTCAGTGCTCAGGGTGCTGGGTCCTCAGTGCTCAGGGTGCTCGGTGCTTAGTACTCATGGTGCTCGGTGCTCGGGGTGCTGGGTGCTCAGTGCTCGGTGTGCTGGGTGCTCAGTGCTCGGGGTGCTGGTTGCTGAGTGCTCGGTGTGCTGGGTGCTCAGTGCTCGGGGTGCTGGGTGCTCAGTGCTCGGGGTGCTGGGTGCTCAGTACTCAGGGTGCTTGGTGCTCAGTGCTCAGGGTGCTGGTTGCTCAGTGCTCAGGGTGCTGGGTGCTCAGTACTCAGGGTGCTGGGTGCTCGGTGCTCAGTACACTGGGTGCTCAGTACTCAGGGTGCTGGGTGCTCAGTACTCAGGGTGCTGGGTTCTCAGTGCTCAGGGTGCTGGGTGCTCAGTACTCAGGATGCTGTGTGATCAGTACTCAGGGTGCTCCGTGCTCAGTACTCAGGGTGCTGGGTGCTCAGTGCTCAGGGTGCTGGGTACTCAGTACTCAGGGTGCTGGGTGCTCAGTACTCACGTTGCTGGGTGCTCAGTGCTCAGGGTCCTGGGTGCTCAGTGCTCAGGGTGCTGGGTGCTCAGTGCTCAGGGTGCTGGGTGCTCAGTCCTCAGGGTGCTCAGTACTCAGGATGCTCGGTGCTCAGTGCTCAGTCCTCAGGGTGCTCAGTACTCAGGATACTGGGTGCTCAGTGCTCGGGGTGCTGGGTGCTCAGTACTCAGGGTGCTGGGTGCTCAGTACTCGGGGTGCTGGGTGCTCAGTACTCAGGGTGCTGGGTGCGCAGTACTCCGGGTGCTCAGTGCTCAGGGTGCTGGGTGCTCAGTGCTCGGGGTGCTGGGTGCTCAGTACTCGGAGTGCTCGGTGCTCAGTACTCAGGGTGCTGGGTGCTAAGTGCTCAGGTGCTGGGTGCTAAGTACTCAGGTTGCTGGGTGCTCAGTACTCAGGTTGCACAGTACTCAGGGTGCTGGGTGCTCAGTGCTTGGGGTGCTGGGTGCTCAGTACTCAGGATGCTGGGTTCTCAGTACTCAGGGTGCTGGGTGCTCAGTACTCAGGGTGCTGGGTGCTCATTCCTCAGGGTGCTAAGTGCTCAGGGTGCTGGGTGCTCAGTGCTCAGGGAGCTCGGTGCTCAGTACTCAGGGTGCTGAGTGCTCAGTACTCAGGGTGCTTGGTGCTCAGTACTCAGGGTGCTGGGTGCTCAGTGCTCGGGGTGTTGGGTGCTCAGTGCTCAGGGTGCTCAGTGCTCAGTACTCAGGGTGCTGGGTGCTCAGTACTCAGGGTGCTGGGTGCTCAGTGCTCGGGGTGCTGGGTGCTCAGTACTCAGGGTGCTGGGTGCTCAGTGCTCAAGGTGCTGGGTGCTCAGTCCTCGGGGTGCTCCGTGCTCAGTGCTCAGTGTGCTGGGTGCTCAGTACTCAGGGTGCTCGGTGCTCAGTACTAAGGGTGCTCAGTGCTCAGTACTCAGGGTGCTCAGTGCTCAGTGCTCGGGGTGCTGGGTGCTCAGTATTCAGGGTGCTGGGTGCTCAGTACTCAGGGTGCTGGGTGCTCAGTGCTCAGTACTCAGCGTGCTGGGTGCTCAGTGCTCGGGGTGCTGGGTCCTCAGTGCTCAGGGTGCTGGGTGCTCAGTACTCAGGGTGCTGGGTGCTCAGTGCTCGGGGTGCTGGGTCCTCAGTGCTCAGGGTGCTCAGAGCTCAGTGCTCGGTGTGCTGGGTGCTCAGTGCTCGGGGTGCTGGGTGCTCAGTGCTCAGGGTGCTGGTTGCTTAGTACTCAATTTGCTCAGTGCTCAGGGTGCTGGGTGCTCAGAACTCAGGGTGCTTGGTGCTCAGTACTCAGGGTGCTGGGTGCTCAGAACTCAGGGTGCTTGGTGCTCAGTACTCAGGGTGCTGGGTGCTCAGTGCTCAGGGTGCTCGGTGCTCAATACTCAGGGTGCCGGGTGCTCAGTTCTCGGGGTGCTGGGTGCTCATTAATCAGGGTGCTGGGTGCTCAGTACTCAGGGTGCTCAGTGCTTGGGGTGCTGGGTGCTCAGTTCTCAGGGTGCTCAGTGCTTGGGGTGCAGGGTGCTCAGTACTCAGGGTGCTGGTTGCTCAGTGCTCAGGGTGCTGGGTGCTGAGTACTCAGGGTGCTGGGTGCTCAGTACTCAGTATGCTGGGTGCTCAGTGCTCGGGTTGCTGGGTGCTCAGTGCTCGGGTTGCTGGGTGCTCAGTGCTCGGGGTGCTGGGTGCTCAGTGCTCGGTGTGCTCGGTGCTCAGTGCTCGGGGTGCAGGGTGCTCAGTACTCGGGGTGCTCAGTGCTCAGTACTCATGGTGCTCGGTGCTCAGTACTCAGGGTGCTGGGTGCTCAGTGCTCGGGGTGCTGGGTGCTCAGTACTCAGGGTGCTCAGTACTCAGGGTGCTGGGTGCTCAGTGCTCGGGATGCTGGGTGCTCAGTGCTCAGGGTGATCGGTGCTCAGTACTCAGGGTGCTGGGTGCTCAGTACTCGGGGTGCTGGGTGCTCAGTACTCAGGGTGCTGGGTGCTCAGTCCTCAGGGTGCTCAGTGCTCAGGGTGCTGGGTGCTCAGTACTCAGGGTGCTGAGTGCTCAGTACTCAGGGTGCTGGGTGCTCAGTACTCAGGGTGCTGGGTGCTCAGTGCTCGGGGTGTTGGGTGCTCAGTGTTCAGTGTGCTCAGTGCTCATTACTCAGGGTACTGGGTGCTCAGTACTCAGTGCTCAGGATGCTGGGTGCTCAGTGCTCAGGGTGCTGGGTGCTCAGTGCTCAGGGTGCTCAGTGATCAATGCTCAGTACTCAGGGTGCTTGGTGCTCAGTACTCAGGGTGCTGGGTGCTCAGTGCTCAGGGTACCTGGTGCTCAGTGCTCGGGGTGCTCGGTGCTCAGTACTCAGTGTGCTGAGTGCTCAGTGCTCAGGGTGCTGGGTGCTCAGTGCTCAGGGTGCTGGGTGCTCAGTACTCAGGGTGCTGGGTGCTCAGTGCTCAGCGTGCTTGATGCTCAGTACTAAGGGTGCTGGGTGCTCAGTGCTCAGGGTGCTGGGTGCTCAGTGCTCGGGGTGCTGGGTGCTCCGTACTCAGGGTGCTGGGTGCTCAGTACTCGGGGTGCTGGGTGCTCAGTGCTCAGCGTGCTGGGTGCTCAGTACTCAGGGTGCTCGGTGCTCAGTACTCAGGGTGCTGGGTTCTCAGTACTCAGGGTGCTGGGTGCACAGTGCTAGGGGTGCTGGGTGCTCAGTGCTCGGGGTCTGGGTGCTCAGTACTCAGGGTGCTGGGTGCTCAGTACTCAGGGTGCTCTGTGCTCAGTTCTCAGGGAGCTGGGTGCTCAGTGCTCTGGGTGCTGTGTGCTCCGTGCTCAGGGTGCTGGGTGCTCAGTGCTCAGGGTGCTGGGTGCTCAGTGATCGGGGTCATGGGTGCTGTGTGCTCAGTGTGCTGGGTGCTCAGTGCTCGGGGTGCTCGGTGCTCAGTGCTCAGGGTCCTGGGTGCTCAATACTCAGGGTACTGGGTGCTTAGTACTCAGGGTGCTCAGTGCTCAGTACACAGGGTGCTGGGTGCTCAGTGCTCGGGGTGCTGGGTGCACAGTGCTCAGTACTCAGGGTGCTGGGTGCTCAGCGCTCAGTGTGCTGGGTGCTCAGTACTCAGCGTGCTGGGTGCTCAGTACTCAGGGTGCTGGGTGCTCAGTGCTCAGGGTGCTGGGTGCTCAGTGCTCAGGGTGCTGGGTGCTCAGTGCTCGGGGAGCTCGGTGCTCAGAACTCAGGGTGCTGGGTGCTCAGTACTCAGGGTGCTGGGTGCTCGGTGCTCAGTACACTGGGTGCTCAGTACTCAGGGTGCTAGGTGCTCAGTACTCAGGGTGCTCGGTGCTCAATACTCAGGGTGCTGGGTGCTCAGTTCTCGGGGTGCTGGGTGCTCATTAATCAGGGTGCTGGGTGCTCAGTACTCAGGGTGCTCAGTGCTTGGGGTGCTGGGTGCTCAGTTCTCAGGGTGCTCAGTGCTTGGGGTGCAGGGTGCTCAGTACTCAGGGTGCTGGTTGCTCAGTGCTCAGGGTGCTGGGTGCTGAGTACTCAGGGTGCTGGATGCTCAGTACTCAGGGTGCTGGGTGCTCAGTGCTCGCGGTGCTGGGTGCTCAGTGCTCGGGTTGCTGGGTGCTCAGTGCTAGGGGTGCTGGGTGCTCAGTGCTCCGGGTGCTCGGTGCTCAGTGCTCGGGGTGCTGGGTGCTCAGTACTCGTGGTGCTCAGTGCTCAGTACTCATGGTGCTCGGTGCTCAGTACTCAGGGTGCTGGGTGCTCAGTGCTCGGGGTGCTGGGTGCTCAGTACTCAGGGTGCTCAGTACTCAGGGTGCTGGGTGCTCAGTGCTCGGGATGCTGGGTGCTCAGTGCTCAGGGTGATCGGTGCTCAGTACTCAGGGTGCTGGGTGCTCAGTGCTCGGGGTACCTGGTGCTCAGTGCTCGGGGTGCTCGGTGCTCAGTACTCAGGGTGCTGGGTGCTCAGTGCTCAGGGTGCTGGGTGCTCAGTGCTCGGGGTGCTGGGTGCTCCGTACTCAGGGTGCTGGGTGCTCAGTACTCGGGGTGCTGGGTGCTCAGTGCTCAGCGTGCTGGGTGCTCAGTACTCAGGGTGCTCGGTGCTAAGTACTCAGGGTGCTGGGTTCTCAGTTCTCAGGGTGCTGGGTGCACAGTGCTAGGGGTGCTGTGTGCTCAGTGCTCGGGGTCTGGGTGCTCAGTACTCAGGGTGCTGGGTGCTCAGTACTCAGGGTGCTCTGTGCTCAGTGCTCAGGGTGCTGGGTGCTCAGTGCTCTGGGTGCTGGGTGCTCCGTGCTCAGGGTGCTGGTTGCTCAGTGCTCAGGGTGCTGGGTGCTCAGTGATCGGGGTGATGGGTGCTGAGTGCTCAGGGTGCTGGGTGCTCAGTACTCGGGGTGCTCGGTGCTCAGTGCTCAGGGTCCTGGGTGATCAGTACTCAGGGTGCTGGGTGCTTAGTACTCAGGGTGCTCAGTGCTCAGTACACAGGGTGCTCGGTGCTCAGTGCTCGGGGTGCTGGGTGCTCAGTGCTCAGTACTCAGGGTGCTGGGTGCTCAGTGCTCAGGGTGCTGGGTGCTCAGTGCTCGGGGTGCTGGGTGCTCTGTACTCAGGGTGCTGGGGGCTCAGTACTCAAGGTGCTGGGTGCTCAGTACTCAGGGTGATCGGTTCTCAGTACTCAGGGTGCTGGGTGCTCATTCTCGGGGTGCTGGGTGCTCAGTGCTCGGGGTGCTGGGTGCTCAGTACTCAGGGTGCTGGGGGCGCAGTACTCAGGTTGCTGGGTGCTCAGTACTCAGGGTGATCTGTTCTCAGTACTCAGGGTGCTGGGTGATCAGTGCTCGGGGTGCTGTGTGCTCAGTTCTAGGGGTGCGCAGTACTCAGGGTGCTGGGTGCTCAGTACTCAGGTTGCTGGGTGCTCAGTGCTCGGGGTGCTCGATGCTCAGTACTCGGGGTGCTGGGTGCTCAGTACTCGGGGTGCTGGGTGCTCAGTGCTCAGGGTGCTGGGTGCTCAGTGCTCGGGGTGCTGGGTGCTCAGTGCTGAGGGTGCTGGCTGCTCAGTGCTCAGGGTGCTGGGTGCTCAGTACTCAGGGTGCTCGGTGCTCAGTACTAAGGGTGCTCAGTGCTCAGTACTCAGGGTGCTCAGTGCTCAGTGCTCGGGGTGCTGGGTGCTCAGTATTCAGGGTGCTGGGTGCTCAGTACTCAGGGTGCTGGGTGCTCAGTGCTCAGTACTCAGCGTGCTGGGTGCTCAGTGCTCGGGGTGCTGGGACCTCAGTGATCAGGGTGCTGGGTGCTCAGTACTCAGGGTGCTGGGTGCTCAGTGCTCGGGGTGCTGGGTCCTCAGTGCTCAGGGTGCTCAGAGCTCAGTGTTCGGGGTGCTGGGTGCTCAGTGCTCGGGCTGCTGGGTGCTAAGTGCTCAGGGTGCTCTTTGCTTAGTACTCAGTGTGCTCAGTGCTCAGGGTGCTGGGTGCTCAGAACTCAGGGTGCTTGGTGCTCAGTACTCAGGGTGCTGGGTGCTCAGTACTCAGGGTGCTTGGTGCTCAGTACTCAGGGTGCTGGGTGCTCAGTGCTCAGGGTGCTCGGTGCTCAGTACTCATGGTGCTGGGTGCTCTTTCTCGGGGTGCTGTGTGCTCAGTGCTGGGGGTGCTGGGGGCTCAGCACTCAGGGTGCTGGGTGCTCAGTGCTCAGGGTGCTGGGTGCTCATTGCTCAGGGTGCTCGGTGCTTAGTACTCATGGTGCTCGGTGCTCGGGGTGCTTGGTGCTAATTGCTCGGTGTGCTGGGTGCTCAGTGCTCGGGGTGCTGGGTGCTGAGTGCTCGGTGTGCTGGGTGCTCAGTGCTCGGGGTGCTGGGTGCTCAGTGCTCGGGGTGCTGGGTGCTCAGTGCTCAGGGTGCTGGGTGCTCAGTACTCAGGGTGCTGTGTGCTCAGTACTCAGGGTGCTCGGTGCTCAATACTCAGGGTGCTGGGTGCTCAGTTCTCGGGGTGCTGAGTGCTCATTAATCAGGGTGCTGGGTGATCAGTACTCAGGGTGCTCAGTGCTTGGGGTGCTGGGTGCTCAGTTCTCAGGGTGCTCAGTGCTTGGGGTGCAGGGTGCTCAGTACTCAGGGTGCTGGTTGCTCAGTGCTCAGGGTGCTGGGTGCTGAGTACTCAGGGTGCTGGGTGCTCAGTACTCAGGGTGCTGGGTGCTCAGTGCTCGCGGTGCTGGGTGCTCAGTGCTCGGGTTGCTGGGTGCTCAGTGCTCGGGGTGCTGGGTGCTCAGTGCTCGGGGTGCTCAGTGCTCAGTACTCATGGTGCTCAGTGCTCAGTACTCAGGGTGCTGGGTGCTCAGTGCTCGGGGTGCTGGGTGCTCAGTACTCAGGGTGCTCAGTATTCAGGGTGCTGGGTGCTCAGTGCTCGGGATGCTGGGTGCTCAGTGCTCAGGGTGATCGGTGCTCAGTACTCAGGGTGCTGGGTGCTCAGTACTCAGGGTGCTGGGTGCTCAGTACTCAGGGTGCTGGGTGCTCAGTCCTCAGGTTGCTCTGTGCTCAGGGTGCTGGGTGCTCAGTACTCAGGGTGCTGAGTGCTCAGTACTCAGGGTGCTGGGTGCTCAGTACTCAGGGTGCTGGGTGCTCAGTGCTCGGGGTGTTGGGTGCTCAGTGCTCAGGGTGCTCAGTGCTCATTACTCAGGGTGCTGGGTTCTCAGTACTCAGTGCTCAGGATGCGGGGTGCTCAGTGCTCAGGGTGCTGGGTGCTCAGTGCTCAGGGTGCTCAGTGCTCAGTGCTCAGTACTCAGGGTGCTTGGTGCTCAGTACTCAGGGTGCTGGGTGCTCAGTGCTCGGGGTACCTGGTGCTCAGTGCTCGGGGTGCTGGTTGCTCAGTACTCAGGGTGATCGGTGCTCAGTACTCAGGGTGCTGGGTGCTCAGTACTCAGGGAGCTGGGTGCTCATTCTCGGGGTGCTGGGTGCTCAGTACTCGGGGTGCTGGGTGCTCAGTACTCAGGGTGCTGGGGGCTCAGTACTCAGGGTGCTGGGTGCTCAGTACTCAGGGTGCTCGGTTCTCAGTACTCAGTGTGCTGGGTGCTCATTCTCGGGGTGCTGGGTGCTCAGTGCTCGGGGTGCTGGGTGCTCAGTACTCAGGGTGCTGGGGGCTCAGTACTCAGGTTGCTGGGTGCTCAGTACTCAGGGTGATGTGTTCTCAGTACTCAGGGTGCTGGGTGCTCAGTGCTCGGGGTGCTGTGTGCTCAGTTCTCGGGGTGCTCAGTACTCAGTGTGCTGGGTGCTCAGTACTCAGGGTGCTGGGTGCTCAGTGCTCGGGGTGCTCGGTGCTCAGTACTCGGGTTGCTGGGTGCTCAGTACTCGGGGTGCTGGGTGCTCAGTGCTCAGGGTGCTGGGTGCTCAGTGCTCGGGGTGCTGGGTGCTCAGTGCTGAGTGTGCTGGCTACTCAGTGCTCAGGGTGCTGGTTGCTCAGAACTCAGGGTGCTAGGTGCTCAGTACTCAGGGTGCTCAGTGCTCAGTACTCAGCGTGCTGGGTGCTCAGTGCTCAGGGTTCTGGGTACTCAGTGCTCAGGGTGCTGGGTGCTCAGTGCTCAGGGTGCAGGGTGCTCAGTGCTCAGGGTGCTGGGTGATCAGTGCTCGGGGTCCTGGGTACTCAGTGCTTGGGGTGCTGGGTGCTCAGTGCTCGGGGTGCTGGGTGCTCAGTGCTAAGGGTGCTGGGTGCTCAGTACTCAGGGTGCTGGGTGCTCAGTACTCAGGGTGCGGGGTGCTCAGTGCTCAGGGTGCTGGGTGCTCAGTCCTCATGGTGCTGGGTGCTCAGTACTCAGGGAGTTCGGTGCTCAGTTCTCAGGGTGCTCAGTGCTCAATACTCAGGGTGCTGGTTGCTCAGTGCTCGGGGTGCTCGGTGCTCAGTACTCAGGGTGCTGGGTGCTCAGTACTCAGGGTGCTGGGTGCTCAGTACTCAGGGTGCTGGGTGCTCAGTACTCAGGGTGCTGGGTTCTCAGTGCTCAGGGTGCTGGGTGCTCAGTACTCAGGATGCTGGGTGATCAGTACTCAGGGTGCTCCGTGCTCAGTACTCAGGGTGCTGGGTGCTCAGTGCTCAGGGTGCTGGGTACTCAGTACTCAGGGTGCTGGGTGCTCAGTACTCAGGTTGCTGGGTGCTCAGTGCTCAGGGTGCTGGGTGCTCAGTGCTCAGGGTGCTGGGTGCTCAGTGCTCAGGGTGCTGGGTGCTCAGTCCTCAGGGTGCTCAGTACTCAGGATGCTCGGTGCTCAGTGCTCAGTCCTCAGGGTGCTCAGTACTCAGGATAATGGGTGCTCAGTGCTCGGGGTGCTGGGTGCTCAGTACTCAGGGTGCTGGGTGCTCAGTACTCGGGGTGCTCGGTGCTCAGTACTCAGGGTGCTGGGTGCTCAGTGCTCAGGATGCTGGGTGCTCAGTACTCAGAGTGCTCAGTGCTCAGTAATCGGGTTGCTTGGTGCTCAGTACTCAGGGTGCTCAGTGCTCAGTACTCGGGGTGCTGGGTGCTCAGTGCTCAGGGTGCTCAGTGCTCAGTGCTCGGGGTGCTGGGTGCTCAGTGCTCGGGGCGCTGGGTGCTCAGTGCTCGGGGTGCTGGGTGCTCAGTACTCGGGGTGCTGGGTGCTCAGTACTCAGGGTGCTCATTGCTCAGTACTCAGTGCTCTGGGTGCTCAGTGCTCAGTGCTCAGGGTGCTGGGTGTTCAGTACTCAGGGTGCTGGGTGCTCAGTACTCAGGGTGCTGGGTGCTCAGTGCTCAGGGTGCTGGGTGCTCAGTACTCTGGGTGTTGGGTGCTCAGTACTCAGGGTGCTTTGTGCTCCGTGCTCAGGGTGCTGGGTGCTCAGTGCTCAGGGTGCTGGGTGCTCAGTGCTCAGGGTGCTCTGTGCTCAGTACTCAGGGTGCTGGGTGCTTAGTGCTCGAGGTGCTCGGTGCTCAGTACTCAAGGTGCTGGGTGCTCAGTGCTCAGGGTGCTGGGTGCTCAGTCCTCGGGGTGCTCCGTGCTCAGGGTGCTGGGTGCTCAGTGCTCAGGGTGCTGGGTGCTCAGTGCTCGGGGTGCTGGGTGCTGAGTGCTCAGGGTGCTGGGTGCTCAGTGCTCGGGGTGCTCGGTGCTCAGTGCTCAGGGTCCTGGGTGCTCAGTACTCAGGGTGCTGGGTGCTCAGTACTCAGCGTGCTGCGTGCTCAGTACTCAGGGTGCTGGGTGCTCAGTGCTCAGGGTGCTGGGTGCTCAGTGCTCGGGGTGCTGGGTGCTCAGTACTCAGCGTGCTGCGTGCTCAGTACTCAGGGTGCTGGGTGCTCAGTCCTCAGGGTGCTGGGTGCTCAGTGCTCGGGGTGCTGGGTGCTCAGTGCTCAGGGTGATCGGTGCTCAGTACTCAGGGTGCTGGGTGCTCAGTACTCAGGGTGCTAGGTGCTTAGTCCTCAGTGTGCTCAGTGCTCAGGGTGCTGGGTGCTCAGTGCTCGGGGTGCTCGGTGCTCAGTACTCAGGGTGCTGAGTGCTCAGTACTCAGGGTGCTGGGTGCTCAGTACTCATGTTGCTGGGTGCTCAGTGCTCGGGGTGCTGGGAGCTCAGTACTCAGCGTGCTGCGTGCTCAGTACTCAGGGTGCTGGGTGCTCAATACTCAGTGCTCGGGGTCCTGGGTGCTGAGTGCTCAGGGTGCTGGGTGCTCAGTGCTCTGGGTGCTGGGTGCTCAGTACTCAGGGTGCTGGGTGCTCAGTACTCAGGGTGCTGGGTGCTCAGTACTCAGGGTGCTGGGTGCTCAGTGCTCAGGGTGCAGGATCCTCAGTACTCAGGGTGCTGGGTGCTCAGTACTCAGTGTGCTGGGTGCTCAGTGCTCAGGGTGCTGGGTGCTCAGTGCTCAGGGTGCTGGGTGCTCAGTACTCAGGGTGCTGGGTGCTCAGTGCTCAGTGTGATCGGTGCTCAGTACTCAGGGTGCTTAGTACTCAGGGTGCTGGGTGCTCAGTGCTCAGGGTGCTGGGTGCTCAGTACTCAGGGTGCTGGGTGCTCAGTGCTCGGGGTGCTGGGTGCTCAGTGCTCAGGGTGATCGGTGCTCAGTACTCAGGGTGCTGGGTGCTCAATGCTCAGGGTGCTGGGTGCTCAGTCCTCAGGGTGCTCAGTGCTCAGGGTGCTGGGTGCTCAGTGCTCGGGGTGCTCGGTGCTCAGTACTCAGGGTGCTGAGTGCTCAGTACTCAGGATGCTGGGTTCTCAATACTCATGGTGCTGGGTGCTCAGTACTCAGGGGACTGGGTGCTCAGTGCTCAGGGTGCTGGGTGCTCAGTGCTCAGGGCGCTGGGTGCTCAGTGCTCGGGGTGCTGTGTGCTCAGTGCTCGGGGTGCTGGGTGCTCAGTACTCAGGGTGCTCAGTGCTCAGTACTCGGGTTGCTGGGTGCTCAGTACTCAGGGTGCTCAGTGCTCAGTACTCGGGGTGCTGGGTGCTCAGTGCTCAGGGTGCTCAGTGCTCAGTGCTCGGGGTGCTGTGTGCTCAGTGCTCGGGGCGCTGGGTGCTCAGTGCTCGGGGTGCTGGGTGCTCAGTACACGGGGTGCTGGGTGCTCAGTGCTCAGGGTGCTCATTGCTCAGTACTCAGTGCTCAGGGTGCTCAGTGCTCAGTGCTCAGGGTGCTGGGTGTTCAGTACTCAGGGTGCGGGGTGCTCAGTACTCAGGGTGCTGGGTGCTCAGTGCTCAGGGTGCTGGGTGCTCAGTACTCTGGTTGTTGGGTGCTCAGTACTCAGGGTGCTTTGTGCTCCGTGCTCGGGGTGCTGGGTGCTCAGTGCTTAGGGTGCTGGGTGCTCAGTGCTCAGGGTGCTGGGTGCTCAGTACTCAGGGTGCTGGGTGCTTAGTGCTCGAGGGGCTCGGTGCTCAGTACTCAAGGTGCTGGGTGCTCAGTTCTCGGGGTGCTGGGTGCTCATTAATCAGGGTGCTCAGTGCTCAGTACTCAGCGTGCTGGGTGCTCCGTGCTCAGGGTGCTCGGTGCTCAGTACTCAGGGTGCTCATTGCTCAGGGTGCTGGGTGCTCAGTACTCAGTGTGCTGGGTGCTCAGTACTCAGGGTGCTCAGTGCTCAGTACTCAGGGTGCTCAGTGCTCAGTACTCAGGGTGCTCAGTGCTCAGGGTGCTGGGTGCTCAGTGCTCGGGGTGCTGGGTGCTCAGTGCTCACGGTGCTGTGTGCTCAGTACTCAGGGTGCTCAGTACTCAGGGTGCTCAGTGCTCAGTACTCAGGATGCTCAGTCCTCAGGGTGCTAAGTGCTCAGGGTGCTCGGTGCTCAGTGCTCAGGTTGCTGGGTGCTCAATACTCAGGGTGCTGGGTGCTCAGTACTCAGGGTGCTCAGTGCTCAGTAATCAGGGTGCTCAGTGCTCAGGGTGCTGGGTGCTCAGTTCTCGGGGTGCTGGGTGCTCATTAATCAGGGTGCTCAGTGCTCAGTACTCAGCGTGCTGGGTGCTCCGTGCTCAGGGTGCTCGGTGCTCAGTACTCAGGGTGCTCAGTGCTCAGTACTCAGTGTGCTGGGTGCTCAGTGCTCAGGGTGCTGGGTGCTCAGTACTCAGGGTGCTTTGTGCTTAGTACTCAGGGTGCTCGGTCCTCAGTGCTCAGGGTGCTGGGTGCTCAGTACTCAGGGTGCTGGGTGCTCAGTGGTCAGGGTGCTCAGTGCTCAGCACTCAGGGTGCTCGGTGCTCAGTGCTCAGGGTGCTCAGTGCTCAGTACTCAGGGTGCTCAGTACTCTGGGTGCTGGGTGCTCAGTGCTCAGGGTGCTGGGTGCTCAGTGCTCAGGGTGCTGGGTGCTCAGTACTCAGGGTGCTCAGTGCTCAGGGTGCTGGGTGCTCAGTGCTCGGGGTGCTGGGTACTCAGTGCTCAGTACACAGGGTGCTGAGTGCTCAGTGCTCGGGGTGCTGGGTGCTCAGTGCTCATTACTCAGAGTGCTGGGTGCTCAGTGCTCAGGGTGCTGGGTGCTCAGTACTCAGGGTGCTGGGTGCTCAGTGCTCAGGATGCTGGGTGCTCAGTACTCAGGGTGCTGGGTCCTCAGTGCTCAGGGTGCTGGGTGCTCAATGCTCAGGGTGCTCAGTACTCAGGGTGCTGTGTGTTCAGTGCTCAGGGTACTGGGTGCTCAGTACTCAGGGTGCTCGGTGCTTAGTACTCAGGGTGCTGGGTGCTCAGTACTCCGGGTGCTCATTGCTCAGGGTGCTGGGTGCTCAGTACTCAGGGTGCTGGGTGCTCAGTACTCAGGGTGCTCAGTGCTCAGTACTCAGGGTGCTCATTGCTCAGTACTCAGGGTGCTCAGTGCTCCGGGTGCTGGGTGCTCAGTGCTCGGGGTGCTGGGTGCTCAGTGCTCACGGTGCTGTGTGCTCAGTACTCAGGGTGCTCAGTACTCAGGGTGCTTGGTGCTCAGTGTTCAGGGTGCTCGGTGCTCAGTGCTCAGGTTGCTGGGTGCTCAATACTCAGGGTGCTGGGTGCTCAGTACTCAGGGTGCTCAGTGCTCAGTACTCAGGGTGCTCAGTGCTCAGGGTGCTGGGTGCTCAGTGCTCGGGGTGCTGGGTGCTCAGTGCTCGGGGTGCTGGTTGCTCAGTAGTCAGGTTGCTCGGTGCTCAGTACTCAGGGTGCTGTGTGCTCAGTGCTCAGGGTGCTGGGTGCTCAGTACTCAGGGTGCTGGGTGTTCGGTGCTCAGTACACTGGGTGCTCAGTACTCAGGGTGCTGGGTGCTCAGTACTCAGGGTGCTCGGTGCTCAATACTCAGGGTGCTGGGTGCTCAGTTCTCGGGGTGCTGGGTGCTCATTAATCAGGGTGCTGGGTGCTCAGTACTCAGGGTGCTCAGTGCTTGGGGTGCTGGGTGCTCAGTTCTCAGGGTGCTCAGTGCTTGGGGTGCAGGGTGCTCAGTACTCAGGGTGCTGGTTGCTCAGTGCTCAGGGTGCTGGGTGCTGAGTACTCAGGGTGCTGGGTTCTCAGGACTCAGGGTGCTGGGTGCTCAGTGCTCGGGGTGCTGGGTGCTCAGTGCTCGGGTTGCTGGGTGCTTAGTGCTCGGGGTGCTGGGTGCTCAGTGCTCAGGGTGCTGGGTGCTCAGTGCTCAGGGTGCTGGGTGCTCAGTGCTCGGGGTGCTGGGTGCTCAGTGCTCGGTGTCCTCGGTGCTCAGTGCTCGGGGTGGTGGGTGCTCAGTACTCGGGGAGCTCAGTGCTCAGTACTCAGGGTGCTGGGTGCTCAGTGCTCAGGGTGCTGGGTGCTCAGTGCTCGGGGTGCTGGGTGCTCGGTGCTCAGGTTGCTGGGTGCTCAGTACTCGGGGTGCTGGGTGCTCAGTACTCAGGGTGCTGGGTGCTCATTGCTCGGGGTGCTGGGTCCTCAGTGCTACGGGTGCTGGGTGCTCAGTGCTCGGGGTGCTGGGTGCTCAGTGCTCGGGGCGCTGGGTGCTCAGTGCTCGGGGTGCTCGGTGCTCAGTACTCAGGGTGCTGGGTCCTCAGTGCTCAGGGTGCTCGGTGCTCAGTACTCAGGGTGCTGGGTGCTCAGTGCTCAGTGTGCTCGGTGCTCAGTACGTTGGGTGCTCAGTACTCAGGGTGTTGGGTGCTCAGTGCTCAGGGTGATCGGTGCTCAGTACTCAGGGTGCTCAGTACTCAGGGTGCTGGGTGCTCAGTACTCAGGGTGCTGGGTGCTCATTCTCGTGGTGCTGGGTGCTCAGTGCTCGAGGTGCTGGGTGCTCAGTACTCGGGGTGCTGGGTGCTCAGTGCTCAGCGTGCTGCGTTCTCAGTACTCAGGGTGCTCGGTTCTCAGTACTCAGGGTGCTGGGTGCTCATTCTCGGTGTGCTGGGTGCTCAGTGCTCAGGGTGCTGGGTGCTCAGTGCTCAGGGTCCTCTATGCTCAGTACTCAGGGTGCTCAGTACTCAGTGTGCTTTGTGCTCAGTGCTCAGGGTGCTGGGTGCTCAGTACTCAGGGTGCTGGGTGCTCAGTGCTCGGGGTGCTGGGTGCTCAGTACTCGGGGTGCTGGGTGCTCATTACTCAGGGTGCTGGGTGCTCAGTGCTCAGGGTGCTCGCTGCTCAGTACACTTTTTGCTGGGTGCTCAGTACTCAGGGTGCTGGGTGCTCAGTGCTCGGGGTGCTCGGTGCTCAGTGCTCAGGATGCTCGGTGCTCAGTACTTTTGGTGCTGGGTGCTCAGTACTCAGGGTGCTGCGTGCTCAGTGCTCGGGGTGCTCGGGGTGCTCGGTGCTCAGTACTCAGGGTGCTGGGTGCTCAGTGCTCAGGATGCTGGGTGCTCAGTACTCAGGGTGCTCAGTACTCAGTACTCAGGGTGCTGGGTGCTCAGTGCTCGGGGTGCTGGGTGCTCAGTGCTCAGGGTGCAGGGTGCTCAGTGCTCGGGGTGCTGGGTGCTCAGTACTCGGAGTGCTCGGTGCTCAGTACTCAGGGTGCTGGGTGCTAAGTGCTCAGGTGCTGGGTGCTAAGTACTCAGGTTGCTGGGTGCTCAGTACTCAGGTTGCACAGTACTCAGGATGCTGGGTGCTCAGTGCTCGGGGTGCTGGGTGCTCAGTACTCAGGGTGCTCAGTACTCAGGATGCTGGGTGCTCAGTACTCAGGGTGCTGGGTGCTCAGTACTCAGGGTGCTGGGTGCTCAGTCCTCAGGGTGCTAAGTGCTCAGGGTGCTGGGTGCTCAGTGCTCAGGGTGCTGGGTGCTCAGTGCTCAGGGTGCTTGGTGCTCAGTGCTCAGGTTGCTGGGTGCTCAATACTCAGGGTGCTGGGTGCTCAGTACTCAGGGTGCTCAGTGCTCAGTAATCAGGGTGCTCAGTGCTCAGGGTGCTGGGTGCTCAGTGCTCGGGGTGCTGGGTACTCAGTCCTCAGGGTGCTGGGTGCTCAGTGCTCAGGATGCTCGGTGCTCAGTGCTCAGGGTGCTGGGTGCTCAGTACTCACGGTGCTGGGTGCTCAGTGCTCGGGGTGCTGGGGGCTCAGTACTCAGGGTGCTGGGTGCTCAGTGCTCAGGGTGCTGGGTGCTCAGTGCTCAGGGTGCTCGGTGCTTAGTACTCATGGTGCTCGGTGCTCGGGGTGCTGGGTGCTCAGTGCTCGGTGTGCTGGGTGCTCAGTGCTCGGGGTGCTGGGTGCTGAGTGCTCGGTGTGCTGGGTGCTCAGTGCTCGGGGTGCTGGGTGCTCAGTGCTCGGGGTGCTGGGTGCACAGTACTCAGGGTGCTCGGTGCTCAGTACTCAGGGTGCTGGGTGCTCAGTGCTCAGGGTGCTGGGTGCTCAGTACTCAGGGTGCTGGGTGCTCGGTGCTCAGTACACTGGGTGCTCAGTACTCAGGGTGCTGGGTGCTCAGTACTCAGGGTGCTCGGTGCTCAATACTCAGGGTGCTGGGTGCTCAGTTCTCGGGGTGCTGGGTGCTCATTAATCAGGGTGCTCAGTGCTCAGTACTCAGCGTGCTGGGTGCTCAGTGCTCAGGGTGCTCGGTGCTCAGTACTCAGGGTGCTCAGTGCTCAGTACTCAGTGTGCTGGGTGCTCAGTGCTCAGGGTGCTGGGTGCTCAGTACTCAGGGTGCTTTGTGCTTAGTACTCAGGGTGCTCGGTCCTCAGTGCTCAGGGTGCTGGGTGCTCAGTACTCAGGGTGCTGGGTGCTCAGTGGTCAGGGTGCTCAGTGCTCAGCACTCAGGGTGCTCGGTGCTCAGTGCTCAGGGTGCTCAGTGCTCAGTACTCAGGGTGCTCAGTGCTCTGGGTGCTGGGTGCTCAGTGCTCAGGGTGCTGGGTGCTCAGTGCTCAGGGTGCTGGGTGCTCAGTGCTCGGGGTGCTGGGTGCTCGGTGCTCAGGTTGCTGGGTGCTCAGTACTCGGGGTGCTGGGTGCTCAGTACTCAGGGTGCTGGGTGCTCATTGCTCGGGGTGCTGGGTCCTCAGTGCTACGGGTGCTGGGTGCTCAGTGCTCGGGGTGCTGGGTGCTCAGTGCTCGGGGTGCTCGGTGCTCAGTGCTCAGGATGCTCGGTGCTCAGTACTTTTGGTGCTGGGTGCTCAGTACTCAGGGTGCTGCGTGCTCAGTGCTCGGGGTGCTCGGTGCTCAGTACTCAGGGTGCTGGGTGCTCAGTGCTCAGGATGCTGGGTGCTCAGTACTCAGGGTGCTCAGTACTCAGTACTCAGGGTGCTGGGTGCTCAGTGCTTGGGGTGCTGGGTGCTCAGTGCTCAGGGTGCTGGGTGCTCAGTTCTCGGGGTGCTGGGTGCTCAGTACTCAGGTTGCTGGGTGCTCAGTACTCAGGTTGCACAGTACTTAGGATGCTGGGTGCTCAGTGCTCAGGATGCTGGGTGCTCAGTGCTCGGGGTGCTGGGTGCTAAGTACTCAGGATGCTGGGTGCTCAGTGCTCGGGGTGCTGGGTGCTCAGTACTCACTGTGCTCAGTACTCAGGATGCTGGGTGCTCAGTACTCAGGGTGCTGGGTGCTCAGTACTCAGGGTGCTGGGTGCTCAGTCCTCAGGGTGCTAAGTGCTCAGGGTGCTGGGTGCTCAGTGCTCAGGTTGCTGGGTGCTCAATACTCAGGGTGCTGGGTGCTCAGTACTCAGGGTGCTCAGTGCTCAGTAATCAGGGTGCTCAGTGCTCAGGGTGCTGGGTGCTCAGTTCTCGGCGTGCTGGGTGCTCATTAATCAGGGTGCTCAGTGCTCAGTACTCAGCGTGCTGGGTGCTCCGTGCTCAGGGTGCTCGGTGCTCAGTACTCAAGGTGCTCAGTGCTCAGTACTCAGTGTGCTGGGTGCTCAGTGCTCAGGGTGCTGGGTGCTCAGTACTCAGGGTGCTTTGTGCTTAGTACTCAGGGTGCTCGGTCCTCAGTGCTCAGGTTGCTGGGTGCTCAGTACTCAGGGTGCTGGGTGCTCAGTGGTCAGGGTGCTCAGTGCTCAGCACTCAGAGTGCTCGGTGCTCAGTGCTCAGGGTGCTCAGTGCTCAGTACTCAGGGTGCTCAGTACTCTGGGTGCTGGGTGCTCAGTGCTCAGGGTGCTGGGTGCTCAGTGCTCAGGGTGCTGGGTGCTCAGTACTCAGGGTGCTCAGTGCTCAGGGTGCTGGGTGCTCAGTGCTCGGGGTGCTGGGTACTCAGTGCTCAGTACACAGGGTGCTGAGTGCTCAGTGCTCGGGGTGCTGGGTGCTCAGTGCTCATTACTCAGGGTGCTGGGTGCTCAGTGCTCAGGGTGCTGGGTGCTCAGTACTCAGGGTGCTGGGTGCTCAGTGCTCCGGGTGCTGGGTGCTCAGTACTCAGGGTGCTGGGTCCTCAGTGCTCAGGGTGCTGGGTGCTCAATGCTCGGGGTGCTCAGTACTCAGGGTGCTGTGTGTTCAGTGCTCAGGGTACTGGGTGCTCAGTACTCTGGGTGCTCGGTGCTTAGTACTCAGGGTGCTGGGTGCTCAGTACTCCGGGTGCTCA
Organism: Microtus oregoni; assembly: GCF_018167655.1. Taxonomy (NCBI): domain Eukaryota; kingdom Metazoa; phylum Chordata; class Mammalia; order Rodentia; family Cricetidae; genus Microtus; species Microtus oregoni. The sequence continues at coordinate 116,916 of NW_024543435.1, forward strand.
TTGCTCAGGGTGCTGGGTGCTCAGTACTCAGTGTGCTGGGTGCTCAGTACTCAGGGTGCTCAGTGCTCAGTACTCAGGGTGCTCAGTGCTCAGTACTCAGGGTGCTCAGTGCTCAGGGTGCTGGGTGCTCAGTGCTCGGGGTGCTGGGTGCTCAGTGCTCACGGTGCTGTGTGCTCAGTACTCAGGGTGCTCAGTACTCAGGGTGCTCAGTGCTCAGTTCTCAGGGTGCTCAGTGCTCGGTGTGCTGGGTGCTCAGTGCTCGGGGTGCTGGGTGCTGAGTGCTCGGTGTGCTGGGTGCTCAGTGCTCGGGGTGCTGGGTGCTCTGTGCTCGGGGTGCTGGGTGCTCAGTACTCAGGGTGCTCGGTGCTCAGTACTCAGGGTGCTGGGTGCTCAGTGCTCAGGGTGCTGGGTGCTCAGTACTCAGGGTGCTGGGTGCTCGGTGCTCAGTACACTGGGTGCTCAGTACTCAGGGTGCTGGGTGCTCAGTACTCAGGGTGCTCGGTGCTCAATACTCAGGGTGCTGGGTGCTCAGTTCTCGGGGTGCTGGGTGCTCATTAATCAGGGTGCTCAGTGCTCAGTACTCAGCGTGCTGGGTGCTCAGTGCTCAGGGTGCTCGGTCCTCAGTGCTCAGGGTGCTGGGTGCTCAGTACTCAGGGTGCTGGGTGCTCAGTGGTCAGGGTGCTCAGTGCTCAGCACTCAGGGTGCTCGGTGCTCAGTGCTCAGGGTGCTCCGTGCTCAGTACTCAGGGTGCTCAGTGCTCTGGGTGCTGGGTGCTCAGTGCTCAGGGTGCTGGGTGCTCAGTGCTCAGGGTGCTGGGTGCTCAGTGCTCGGGGTGCTGGGTGCTCGGTGCTCAGGTTGCTGGGTGCTCAGTACTCGGGGTGCTGGGTGCTCAGTACTCAGGGTGCTGGGTGCTCATTGCTCGGGGTGCTGGGTCCTCAGTGCTACGGGTGCTGGGTACTCAGTGCTCGGGGTGCTGGGTGCTCAGTGCTCGGGGTGCTCGGTGCTCAGTGCTTAGGATGCTCGGTGCTCAGTACTTTTGGTGCTGGGTGCTCAGTACTCAGGGTGCTGCGTGCTCAGTGCTCGGGGTGCTCGGTGCTCAGTACTCAGGGTGCTGGGTGCTCAGTGCTCAGGATGCTGGGTGCTCAGTACTCAGGGTGCTCAGTACTCAGTACTCAGGGTGCTGGGTGCTCAGTGCTTGGGGTGCTGGGTGCTCAGTGCTCAGGGTGCTGGGTGCTCAGTGCTCGGGGTGCTGGGTGCTCAGTACTCGGAGTGCTCGGTGCTCAGTACTCAGGGTGCTGGGTGCTAAGTGCTCAGGTGCTGGGTGCTAAGTACTCAGGTTGCTGGGTGCTCAGTACTCAGGTTGCACAGTACTCAGGATGCTGGGTGCTCAGTGCTCGGGGTGCTGGGTGCTCAGTACTCACTGTGCTCAGTACTCAGGATGCTGGGTGCTCAGTACTCAGGGTGCTGGGTGCTCAGTACTCAGGGTGCTGGGTGCTCAGTCCTCAGGGTGCTAAGTGCTCAGGGTGCTGGGTGCTCAGTGCTCAGGGTGCTGGGTGCTCTGTGCTCAGGGTGCTCGGTGCTCAGTGCTCAGGTTGCTGGGTGCTCAATACTCAGGGTGCTGGGTGCTCAGTACTCAGGGTGCTCAGTGCTCAGTAATCAGGGTGCTCAGTGCTCAGGGTGCTGGGTGCTCAGTTCTCGGGGTGCTGGGTGCTCATTAATCAGGGTGCTCAGTGCTCAGTACTCAGCGTGCTGGGTGCTCCGTGCTCAGGGTGCTCGGTGCTCAGTACTCAGGGTGCTCAGTGCTCAGTACTCAGTGTGCTGGGTGCTCAGTGCTCAGGGTGCTGGGTGCTCAGTACTCAGGGTGCTTTGTGCTTAGTACTCAGGGTGCTCGGTCCTCAGTGCTCAGGGTGCTGGGTGCTCAGTACTCAGGGTGCTGGGTGCTCAGTGGTCAGGGTGCTCAGTGCTCAGCACTCAGGGTGCTCGGTGCTCAGTGCTCAGGGTGCTCAGTGCTCAGTACTCAGGGTGCTCAGTGCTCTGGGTGCTGGGTGCTCAGTGCTCAGGGTGCTGGGTGCTCAGTGCTCAGGGTGCTGGGTGCTCAGTACTCAGGGTGCTCAGTGCTCAGGGTGCTGGGTGCTCAGTGCTCGGGGTGCTGGGTACTCAGTGCTCAGTACACAGGGTGCTGAGTGCTCAGTGCTCGGGGTGCTGGGTGCTCATTGCTCATTACTCAGGGTGCTGGGTGCTCAGTGCTCAGGGTGCTGGGTGCTCAGTACTCAGGGTGCTGGGTGCTCAGTGCTCAGGGTGCTGGGTGCTCAGTACTCAGGGTGCTGGGTCCTCAGTGCTCAGGGTGCTGGGTGCTCAATGCTCGGGGTGCTCAGTACTCAGGGTGCTGTGTGTTCAGTGCTCAGGGTACTGGGTGCTCAGTACTCAGGGTGCTCGGTGCTTAGTACTCAGGGTGCTGGGTGCTCAGTACTCCGGGTGCTCATTGCTCAGGGTGCTGGGTGCTCAGTACTCAGTGTGCTGGGTGCTCAGTACTCAGGGTGCTCAGTGCTCAGTACTCAGGGTGCTCAGTGCTCAGTACTCAGGGTGCTCAGTGCTCAGGGTGCTGGGTGCTCAGTGCTCGGGGTGCTGGGTGCTCAGTGCTCACGGTGCTGTGTGCTCAGTACTCAGGGTGCTCAGTACTCAGGGTGCTTGGTGCTCAGTGCTCAGGGTGCTCGGTGCTCAGTGCTCAGGTTGCTGGGTGCTCAATACTCAGGGTGCTGGGTGCTCAGTACTCAGGGTGCTCAGTGCTCAGTACTCAGGGTGCTCAGTGCTCAGGGTGCTGGGTGCTCAGTGCTCGGGGTGCTGGGTGCTCAGTGCTCGGGGTGCTGGGTGCTCAGTACTCAGGGTGCTCGGTGCTCAGTACTCAGGGTGCTGGGTGCTCAGTGCTCAGGGGGCTGGGTGCTCAGTACTCAGGGTGCTCAGTGCTCAGTACTCAGGGTGCTCAGTGCTCAGGGTGCTGGGTGCTCAGTGCTCGGGGTGCTGGGTGCTCAGTGCTCGGGGTGCTGGGTGCTCAGTTCTCGGGGTGCTGGTTGCTCAGTGCTCAGGGTGCTGGGTGCTGAGTACTCAGGGTGCTGGGTGCTCAGTACTCAGGGTGCTGGGTGCTCAGTGCTCGGGGTGCTGGGTGCTCAGTGCTCGGGTTGCTGGGTGCTTAGTGCTCGGTGTGCTGGGTGCTCAGTGCTCAGGGTGCTGGGTGCTCAGTGCTCAGGGTGCTGGGTGCTCAGTGCTCGGGGTGCTGGGTGCTCAGTGCTCAGTGTCCTCGGTGCTCAGTGCTCGGGGTGGTGGGTGCTCAGTACTCGGGGAGCTCAGTGCTCAGTACTCAGGGTGCTGGGTGCTCAGTGCTCAGGGTGCTGGGTGCTCAGTGCTCGGGGTGCTGGGTGCTCGGTGCTCAGGTTGCTGGGTGCTCAGTACTCGGGGTGCTGGGTGCTCAGTACTCAGGGTGCTGGGTGCTCATTGCTCGGGGTGCTGGGTCCTCAGTGCTACGGGTGCTGGGTGCTCAGTGCTCGGGGTGCTGGGTGCTCAGTGCTCGGGGCGCTGGGTGCTCATTGCTCGGGGTGCTCGGTGCTCAGTACTCAGGGTGCTGGGTGCTCAGTGCTCGGGGTGCTCGGTGCTCAGTACTCAGGGTGCTGGGTGCTCAGTGCTCAGTGTGCTCAGTGCTCAGTACGTTGGGTGCTCAGTACTCAGGGTGTTGGGTGCTCAGTGCTCAGGGTGATCGGTGCTCAGTACTCAGGGTGCTCAGTACTCAGGGTGCTGGGTGCTCAGGGCTCGGGGTGCTGGGAGCTCAGTACTCAGGGTGCTGGGTGCTCAGTGCTCGGTGTGCTGGGTGCTGAGTGCTCAGGGTGCTGGGTGCTCAGTACTCGGGGTGCTCGGTGCTCAGTACTCAGGGTGCTGGGTGCTCAGTACTCAGGGTGCTGGGTGCTCAGTGATCAGGGTGCTCTCTGCTCAGTACTCAGGGTGCTGGGTGCTCAGTGCTCAGGGTGCTGGGTGCTCAGTACTCAGGGTGCTGGGTGCTCAGTGCTCATGGTGATCGGTGCTCAGTCCTCAGGGTGCTCAGTACTCAGGGTGCTGTGTGCTCAGTGCTCGTGGTGCTGGGTGCTCAGTACTCAGGGTGCTGGGTGCTCAGTGCTCAGGGTGCTGGGTGCTCAGTACTCAGGGTGCTGGGTGCTCAGTACTCTGGGTGCTCAGTGCTCGGGGAGCTCGGTGCTCAGTACTCAGGGTGCTGGGTGCTCAGTACTCAGGGTGCTGGGTGCTGATTCTCGTGGTGATGGGTGCTCAGTGCTCGGGGTGCTGGGTGCTCAGTACTCGGGGTGCTGGGTGCTCAGTGCTCAGCGTGCTGGGTGCTCAGTACTCAGGGTGCTCGGTTCTCAGTACTCAGGGTGCTGGGTGCTCATTCTCGGGGTGCTGGGTGCTCAGTGCTCAGGGTGCTGGGTGCTCAGTGCTCAGGGTCCTCTATGCTCAGTACTCAAGGTGCTCAGTACTCAGCGTGCTTTGTGCTCAGTGCTCAGGGTGCTGGGTGCTCAGTACTCAGGGTGCTGGGTGCTCAGTACTCACGGTGCTGGGTGCTCAGTACTCGGGGTGCTGGGTGCTCATTACTCAGGGTGCTGGGTGCTCAGTACTCACGGTGCTGGGTTCTCAGTACTCGGGGTGCTGGGTGCTCAGTACTCAGGGTGCTGGGTGCTCAGTCCTCAGGGTGCTCAGTGCTCAGGGTGCTGGGTGCTCAGTAATCAGGGTGCTGAGTGCTCAGTACTCAGGGTGCTGGGTGCTCAGTACTCAGGGTGCTGGGTGCTCAGTGCTCGGGGTGTTGGGTGCTCAGTGTTCAGGGTGCTCAGTGCTCATTACTCAGGGTGCTTGGTGCTCAGTACTCAGTGCTCAGGATGCTGGGTGCTCAGTGCTCAGGGTGCTGGGTGCTCAGTGCTCAGGGTGCTCAGTGCTCAGTGCTCAGTACTCAGGGTGCTTGGTGCTCAGTACTCAGGGTGCTGGGTGCTCAGTGCTCGGGGTACCTGGTGCTCAGTGCTCGGGGTGCTTGGTGCTCAGTACTCAGGGTGCTGAGTGCTCAGTGCTCAGGGTGCTGGGTGCTCAGTGCTCAGGGTGCTGGGTGCTCAGTACTCAGGTTGCTGGGTGCTCAGTGCTCAGCGAGCTTGATGCTCAGTACTAAGGGTGCTGGGTGCTCAGTGCTCAGGGTGCTGGGTGCTCAGTGCTCGGGGTGCTGGGTGCTCCGTACTCAGGGTGCTGGGTGCTCAGTACTCGGGGTGCTGGGTGCTCAGTGCTCAGCGTGCTGGGTGCTCAGTACTCAGGGTGCTCGGTGCTCAGTACTCAGGGTGCTGGGTTCTCAGTACTCAGGGTGCTGGGTGCACAGTGCTAGGGGTGCTGGGTGCTCAGTGCTCGGGGTCTGGGTGCTCAGTGCTCAGGGTGCTGGGTGCTCAGTGATCGGCGTGATGGGTGCTGAGTGCTCAGGGTGCTGGGTGCTCAGTGCTCGGGGTGCTCGGTGCTCAGGGTCCTGGGTGCTCAGTACTCAGGGTGCTGGGTGCTTAGTACTCAGGGTGCTCAGTGCTCAGTACACAGGGTGCTGGGTGCTCAGTGCTCGGGGTGCTGGGTGCTCAGTGCTCAGTACTCAGGGTGCTGGGTGCTCAGTGCTCAGGGTGCTGGGTGCTCAGTACTCCGCGTGCTGGGTGCTCAGTACTCAGCGTGCTGGGTGCTCAGTGCTCAGGGTGCTGGGTGCTCAGTGCTCAGGGTGCTGGGTGCTCAGTGCTCGGGCAGCTCGGTGCTCAGAACTCAGGGTGCTGGGTGCTCAGTACTCAGGGTGCTGGGTGCTCAGTGCTCAGTACACTGGGTGCTCAGTACTCAGGGTGCTGGGTGCTCAGTACTCAGGGTGCTCGGTGCTCAATACTCAGGGTGCTGGGTGCTCAGTTCTCGGGGTGCTGGGTGCTCATTAATCAGGGTGCTGGGTGATCAGTACTCAGGGTGCTCAGTGCTTGGGGTGCTGGGTGCTCAGTTCTCAGGGTGCTCAGTGCTTGGGGTGCAGGGTGCTCAGTACTCAGGGTGCTGGTTGCTCAGTGCTCAGGGTGCTGGGTGCTGAGTACTCAGGGTGCTGGGTGCTCAGTACTCAGGGTGCTGGGTTCTCAGTACTCATGGTGCTGGGTGCTCAGTACTCAGGGGACTGGGTGCTCAGTGCTCAGGGTGCTGGGTGCTCAGTGCTCAGGGCGCTAGGTGCTCAGTGATCGGGGTGCTGGGTGTTCAGTGCTCGGGGTGCTGGGTGCTCAGTGCTCAGGGTGCTGGGTGCTCAGTGCTCAGGGTGCTGGGTGCTCAGTGCTCGGGGTGCTGGGTGCTCAGTGCTCAGTGTCCTCGGTGCTCAGTGCTCGGGGTGGTGGGTGCTCAGTACTCGGGGAGCTCAGTGCTCAGTACTCAGGGTGCTGGGTGCTCAGTGCTCAGGGTGCTGGGTGCTCAGTGCTCGGGGTGCTGGGTGCTCGGTGCTCAGGTTGCTGGGTGCTCAGTACTCGGGGTGCTGGGTGCTCAGTACTCAGGGTGCTGGGTGCTCATTGCTCGGGGTGCTGGGTCCTCAGTGCTACGGGTGCTGGGTGCTCAGTGCTCGGGGTGCTGGGTGCTCAGTGCTCGGGGCGCTGGGTGCTCATTGCTCGGGGTGCTCGGTGCTCAGTACTCAGGGTGCTGGGTGCTCAGTGCTCAGGGTGCTCGGTGCTCAGTACTCAGGGTGCTGGGTGCTCAGTGCTCAGTGTGCTCAGTGCTCAGTACGTTGGGTGCTCAGTACTCAGGGTGTTGGGTGCTCAGTGCTCAGGGTGATCGGTGCTCAGTACTCAGGGTGCTCAGTACTCAGGGTGCTGGGTGCTCAGGGCTCGGGGTGCTGGGAGCTCAGTACTCAGGGTGCTGGGTGCTCAGTGCTCGGTGTGCTGGGTGCTGAGTGCTCAGGGTGCTGGGTGCTCAGTACTCGGGGTGCTCGGTGCTCAGTACTCAGGGTGCTGGGTGCTCAGTACTCAGGGTGCTGGGTGCTCAGTGATCAGGGTGCTCTCTGCTCAGTACTCAGGGTGCTGGGTGCTCAGTGCTCAGGGTGCTGGGTGCTCAGTACTCAGGGTGCTGGGTGATCAGTGCTCATGGTGATCGGTGCTCAGTCCTCAGGGTGCTCAGTACTCAGGGTGCTGTGTGCTCAGTGCTCGTGGTGCTGGGTGCTCAGTACTCAGGGTGCTGGGTGCTCAGTGCTCAGGGTGCTGGGTGCTCAGTACTCAGGGTGCTGGGTGCTCAGTCCTCAGGGTGCTCAGTGCTCAGGGTGCTGGGTGCTCAGTAATCAGGGTGCTGAGTGCTCAGTACTCAGGGTGCTGGGTGCTCAGTACTCAGGGTGCTGGGTGCTCAGTGCTCGGGGTGTTGGGTGCTCAGTGTTCAGGGTGCTCAGTGCTCATTACTCAGGGTGCTTGGTGCTCAGTACTCAGTGCTCAGGATGCTGGGTGCTCAGTGCTCAGGGTGCTGGGTGCTCAGTGCTCAGGGTGCTCAGTGCTCAGTGCTCAGTACTCAGGGTGCTTGGTGCTCAGTACTCAGGGTGCTGGGTGCTCAGTGCTCGGGGTACCTGGTGCTCAGTGCTCGGGGTGCTTGGTGCTCAGTACTCAGGGTGCTGAGTGCTCAGTGCTCAGGGTGCTGGGTGCTCAGTGCTCAGGGTGCTGGGTGCTCAGTACTCAGGTTGCTGGGTGCTCAGTGCTCAGCGAGCTTGATGCTCAGTACTAAGGGTGCTGGGTGCTCAGTGCTCAGGGTGCTGGGTGCTCAGTGCTCGGGGTGCTGGGTGCTCCGTACTCAGGGTGCTGGGTGCTCAGTACTCGGGGTGCTGGGTGCTCAGTGCTCAGCGTGCTGGGTGCTCAGTACTCAGGGTGCTCGGTGCTCAGTACTCAGGGTGCTGGGTTCTCAGTACTCAGGGTGCTGGGTGCACAGTGCTAGGGGTGCTGGGTGCTCAGTGCTCGGGGTCTGGGTGCTCAGTGCTCAGGGTGCTGGGTGCTCAGTGATCGGCGTGATGGGTGCTGAGTGCTCAGGGTGCTGGGTGCTCAGTGCTCGGGGTGCTCGGTGCTCAGGGTCCTGGGTGCTCAGTACTCAGGGTGCTGGGTGCTTAGTACTCAGGGTGCTCAGTGCTCAGTACACAGGGTGCTGGGTGCTCAGTGCTCGGGGTGCTGGGTGCTCAGTGCTCAGTACTCAGGGTGCTGGGTGCTCAGTGCTCAGGGTGCTGGGTGCTCAGTACTCCGCGTGCTGGGTGCTCAGTACTCAGGGTGCTGGGTGCTCAGTGCTCAGGGTGCTGGGTGCTCAGTGCTCAGGGTGCTGGGTGCTCAGTGCTCGGGCAGCTCGGTGCTCAGAACTCAGGGTGCTGGGTGCTCAGTACTCAGGGTGCTGGGTGCTCGGTGCTCAGTACACTGGGTGCTCAGTACTCAGGGTGCTGGGTGCTCAGTACTCAGGGTGCTCGGTGCTCAATACTCAGGGTGCTGGGTGCTCAGTTCTCGGGGTGCTGGGTGCTCATTAATCAGGGTGCTGGGTGATCAGTACTCAGGGTGCTCAGTGCTTGGGGTGCTGGGTGCTCAGTTCTCAGGGTGCTCAGTGCTTGGGGTGCAGGGTGCTCAGTACTCAGGGTGCTGGTTGCTCAGTGCTCAGGGTGCTGGGTGCTGAGTACTCAGGGTGCTGGGTGCTCAGTACTCAGGGTGCTGGGTTCTCAGTACTCATGGTGCTGGGTGCTCAGTACTCAGGGGACTGGGTGCTCAGTGCTCAGGGTGCTGGGTGCTCAGTGCTCAGGGCGCTAGGTGCTCAGTGATCGGGGTGCTGGGTGCTCAGTGCTCGGGGTGCTGGGTGCTCAGTGCTCAGGGTGCTGGGTGCTCAGTGCACAGGGTGCTGGGTGCTCAGTGCTCGGGGTGCTGGGTGCTCAGTGCTCAGTGTCCTCGGTGCTCAGTGCTCGGGGTGGTGGGTGCTCAGTACTCGGGGAGCTCAGTGCTCAGTACTCAGGGTGCTGGGTGCTCAGTGCTCAGGGTGCTGGGTGCTCAGTGCTCGGGGTGCTGGGTGCTCGGTGCTCAGGTTGCTGGGTGCTCAGTACTCGGGGTGCTGGGTGCTCAGTACTCAGGGTGCTGGGTGCTCATTGCTCGGGGTGCTGGGTCCTCAGTGCTACGGGTGCTGGGTGCTCAGTGCTCGGGGTGCTGGGTGCTCAGTGCTCGGGGCGCTGGGTGCTCATTGCTCGGGGTGCTCGGTGCTCAGTACTCAGGGTGCAGGGTGCTCAGTGCTCAGGGTGCTCGGTGCTCAGTACTCAGGGTGCTGGGTGCTCAGTGCTCAGTGTGCTCAGTGCTCAGTACGTTGGGTGCTCAGTACTCAGGGTGTTGGGTGCTCAGTGCTCAGGGTGATCGGTGCTCAGTACTCAGGGTGCTCAGTACTCAGGGTGCTGGGTGCTCAGGGCTCGGGGTGCTGGGAGCTCAGTACTCAGGGTGCTGGGTGCTCAGTGCTCGGTGTGCTGGGTGCTGAGTGCTCAGGGTGCTGGGTGCTCAGTACTCGGGGTGCTCGGTGCTCAGTACTCAGGGTGCTGGGTGCTCAGTACTCAGGGTGCTGGGTGCTCAGTGATCAGGGTGCTCTCTGCTCAGTACTCAGGGTGCTGGGTGCTCAGTGCTCAGGGTGCTGGGTGCTCAGTACTCAGGGTGCTGGGTGATCAGTGCTCATGGTGATCGGTGCTCAGTCCTCAGGGTGCTCAGTACTCAGGGTGCTGTGTGCTCAGTGCTCGTGGTGCTGGGTGCTCAGTACTCAGGGTGCTGGGTGCTCAGTGCTCAGGGTGCTGGGTGCTCAGTACTCAGGGTGCTGGGTGCTCAGTACTCTGGGTGCTCAGTGCTCGGGGAGCTCGGTGCTCAGTACTCAGGGTGCTGGGTGCTCAGTACTCAGGGTGCTGGGTGCTGATTCTCGTGGTGATGGGTGCTCAGTGCTCGGGGTGCTGGGTGCTCAGTACTCGGGGTGCTGGGTGCTCAGTGCTCAGCGTGCTGGGTGCTCAGTACTCAGGGTGCTCGGTTCTCAGTACTCAGGGTGCTGGGTGCTCATTCTCGGGGTGCTGGGTGCTCAGTGCTCAGGGTGCTGGGTGCTCAGTGCTCAGGGTCCTCTATGCTCAGTACTCAAGGTGCTCAGTACTCAGCGTGCTTTGTGCTCAGTGCTCAGGGTGCTGGGTGCTCAGTACTCAGGGTGCTGGGTGCTCAGTACTCACGGTGCTGGGTGCTCAGTACTCGGGGTGCTGGGTGCTCATTACTCAGGGTGCTGGGTGCTCAGTACTCACGGTGCTGGGTTCTCAGTACTCGGGGTGCTGGGTGCTCAGTACTCAGGGTGCTGGGTGCTCAGTCCTCAGGGTGCTCAGTGCTCAGGGTGCTGGGTGCTCAGTAATCAGGGTGCTGAGTGCTCAGTACTCAGGGTGCTGGGTGCTCAGTACTCAGGGTGCTGGGTGCTCAGTGCTCGGGGTGTTGGGTGCTCAGTGTTCAGGGTGCTCAGTGCTCATTACTCAGGGTGCTTGGTGCTCAGTACTCAGTGCTCAGGATGCTGGGTGCTCAGTGCTCAGGGTGCTGGGTGCTCAGTGCTCAGGGTGCTCAGTGCTCAGTGCTCAGTACTCAGGGTGCTTGGTGCTCAGTACTCAGGGTGCTGGGTGCTCAGTGCTCGGGGTACCTGGTGCTCAGTGCTCGGGGTGCTTGGTGCTCAGTACTCAGGGTGCTGAGTGCTCAGTGCTCAGGGTGCTGGGTGCTCAGTGCTCAGGGTGCTGGGTGCTCAGTACTCAGGTTGCTGGGTGCTCAGGGCTCAGCGAGCTTGATGCTCAGTACTAAGGGTGCTGGGTGCTCAGTGCTCAGGGTGCTGGGTGCTCAGTGCTCGGGGTGCTGGGTGCTCCGTACTCAGGGTGCTGGGTGCTCAGTACTCGGGGTGCTGGGTGCTCAGTGCTCAGCGTGCTGGGTGCTCAGTACTCAGGGTGCTCGGTGCTCAGTACTCAGGGTGCTGGGTTCTAAGTACTCAGGGTGCTGGGTGCACAGTGCTAGGGGTGCTGGGTGCTCAGTGCTCGGGGTCTGGGTGCTCAGTGCTCAGGGTGCTGGGTGCTCAGTGATCGGCGTGATGGGTGCTGAGTGCTCAGGGTGCTGGGTGCTCAGTGCTCGGGGTGCTCGGTGCTCAGGGTCCTGGGTGCTCAGTACTCAGGGTGCTGGGTGCTTAGTACTCAGGGTGCTCAGTGCTCAGTACACAGGGTGCTGGGTGCTCAGTGCTCGGGGTGCTGGGTGCTCAGTGCTCAGTACTCAGGGTGCTGGGTGCTCAGTGCTCAGGGTGCTGGGTGCTCAGTACTCCGCGTGCTGGGTGCTCAGTACTCAGGGTGCTGGGTGCTCAGTGCTCAGGGTGCTGGGTGCTCAGTGCTCAGGGTGCTGGGTGCTCAGTGCTCGGGCAGCTCGGTGCTCAGAACTCAGGGTGCTGGGTGCTCAGTACTCAGGGTGCTGGGTGCTCGGTGCTCAGTACACTGGGTGCTCAGTACTCAGGGTGCTGGGTGCTCAGTACTCAGGGTGCTCGGTGCTCAATACTCAGGGTGCTGGGTGCTCAGTTCTCGGGGTGCTGGGTGCTCATTAATCAGGGTGCTGGGTGATCAGTACTCAGGGTGCTCAGTGCTTGGGGTGCTGGGTGCTCAGTTCTCAGGGTGCTCAGTGCTTGGGGTGCAGGGTGCTCAGTACTCAGGGTGCTGGTTGCTCAGTGCTCAGGGTGCTGGGTGCTGAGTACTCAGGGTGCTGGGTGCTCAGTACTCAGGGTGCTGGGTTCTCAGTACTCATGGTGCTGGGTGCTCAGTACTCAGGGGACTGGGTGCTCAGTGCTCAGGGTGCTGGGTGCTCAGTGCTCAGGGCGCTAGGTGCTCAGTGATCGGGGTGCTGGGTGCTCAGTGCTCGGGGTGCTGGTTGCTCAGTACTCAGGGTGCTCAGTGCTCAGTACTCGGGTTGCTTGGTGCTCAGTACTCAGGGTGCTCAGTGCTCAGTACTCGGGGTGCTGGGTGCTCAGTGCTCAGGGTGCTCAGTGCTCAGTGCTCCGGGTGCTGTGTGCTCAGTGCTCGGGGCGCTGGGTGCTCAGTGCTCAGGGTGCTGGGTGCTCAGTACTCGGGGTGCTGGGTGCTCAGTGCTCAGGGTGCTCATTGCTCAGTACTCAGTGCTCAGGGTGCTCAGTGCTCAGTGCTCTGGGTGCTGGGTGTTCAGTACTCAGGGTGCTGGGTGCTCAGTACTCATGGTGCTGGGTGCTCAGTGCTCAGGGTGCTGGGTGCTCAGTACTCTGGGTGTTGGGTGTTCAGTACTCAGGGTGCTTTGTGCTCCGTGCTCGGGGTGCTGGGTGCTCAGTGCTCAGGGTGCTGGGTGCTCAGTGCTCAGGGTGCTGGGTGCTCAGTGCTCAGGGTGCTGGGTGCTCAGTGCTCGGGGTGCTGGGTGCTCAGTACTCAGCGTGCTGCGTGCTCAGTACTCAGGGTGCTGGGTGCTCAGTGCTCAGGGTGCTGGGTGCTCAGTGCTCGGGGTGCTGGGTGCTCAGTGCTCAGGGTGATCGGTGCTCAGTACTCAGGGTGCTGGGTGCTCAGTACTCAGGGAGCTAGGTGCTCAGTCCTCAGGGTGCTCAGTGCTCAGGGTGCTGGGTGCTCAGTGCTCGGGGTGCTCGTTGCTCAGTACTCAGGGTGCTGAGTGCTCAGTACTCAGGGTGCTGGGTGCTCAGTACTCATGGTGCTGGGTGCTCAGTGCTCGGGGTGCTGGGTGCTCAGTACTCAGCGTGCTGCGTGCTCAGTACTCAGGGTGCTGGGTGCTAAATACTCAGTGCTCGGGGTCCTGGGTGCTGAGTGCTCAGGGTGCTGGGTGCTCAGTGCTCTGGGTGCTGGGTGCTGAGTACTCAGGGTGCTGGGTGCTCAGTACTCAGGGTGCTGGGTGCTCAGTACTCAGGGTGCTGGGTGCTCAGTGCTCAGGGTGCTGGATCCTCAGTACTCAGGGTGCTGGGTGCTCAGGACTCAGGTTGCTGGGTGCTCAGTGCTCAGGGTCCTGGGTGCTCAGTGCTCAGGGTGCTGGGTGCTCAGTACTCAGGGTGCTGGGTGCACAGTGCTCAGGGTGATCGGTGCTCAGTACTCAGTGTGCTCAGTACTCAGGGTGCTGGGTGCTCAGTGCTCAGGGTGCTGGGTGCTCAGTACTCAGGGTGCTGGGTGCTCAGTGCTCGGGGTGCTGGGTGCTCAGTGCTCAGGGTGATCGGTGCTCAGTACTCAGGGTGCTGGGTGCTCAGTGCTCAGGGTGCTGGGTGCTCAGTCCTTAGGGTGCTCAGTGCTCAGGGTGCTGGGTGCTCAGTGCTCGGGGTGCTCGGTGCTCAGTACACAGGGGGCTGAGTGCTCAGTACTCAGGGTGCTGGGTTCTCAGTACTCATGGTGCTGGGTGCTCAGTACTCAGGGGACTGGGTGCTCAGTGCTCAGGGTGCTGGGTGGTCAGTGCTCAGGGCGCTAGGTGCTCAGTGCTCAGGGTGCTGGGTGCTCAGTGCTCGGGGTGCTGGGTGCTCAGTCCTCAGGGTTCTCAGTGCTCAGGGTGCTGGGTGCTCAGTACTCAGGGTGCTTTGTGCTCAGTACTCAGGGGGCTGGGTGCTCAGTGCTCAGGGTGCTGGGTGCTCAGTGCTCAGGGCGCTGGGTGCTCAGTGCTCGGGGTGCTGGGTGCTCAGTGCTCAGGGTGCTGGGTGCTCAGTGCTCAGTGCTCAGGGTGCTGGGTGCTCAGTGCTCAGTGCTCAGGGTGCTGGGTGCTCAGTACCCAGGGTGCTGGGTGCTCAGTACTCAGGGTACTGGGTGCTCAGTTCTCAGGGTGCTGGGTGCTCATTACTCTGGGTGTTGGGTGCTCAGTACTCAGGGTGCTGGGTGCTCAGTGCTCGGGGTGCTGGGTGCTCAGTGCTCAGGGTGCTGGGTGCTCAGTGCTCAGGGTGCTGGGTGCTCAGTACTCTGGGTGCTCGGTGCTCAGTACTCGGGGTGCTCGGTGCTCAGTACTCAAGGTGCTGGGTTCTCAGTGCTCAGGGTGCTGGGTGCTCAGTACTCAGGGTGCTCAGTGCTCAGTCCTCGGGGTGCTGGGTGCTCAGTACTCAGGGTGGTCAGTGCTCAGTACTCGGGGTGCTGGGTGCTCAGTGCTCAGTGTGCTCAGTGCTCAGTGGTCGGGGTGCTGGGTGCTCAGTGCTCGGGGCGCTGGGTGCTCAGTGCTCGGGGTGCTGTGTGCTCAGTACTCAGGGTGCTGTGTGCTCAGTGCTCAGTACTCTGCGTGCTGGGTGCTCAGTGCTCAGAGTGTTGGGTGCTCAGTACTCAGGGTGCTGGGTGCTCAGTGCTCAGTGCTCAAGGTGCTCAGTGCTCAGGGTGCTCAGTGCTCAGGGTGCTGTGTGCTCAGTACTCGGGGTGCTGGGTGCTCAGTGCTAAGTGCTCAGGGTGCTGGGTGCTCAGTGCTCGGGGTGCTGGGTGCTCAGTACTCAGCGTGCTGCGTGCTCAGTACTCAGGGTGCTGGGTGCTCAATACTCAGTGCTCGGGGTCCTGGGTGCTGAATGCTCAGGGTGCTGGGTGCTCAGTGCTCTGGGTGCTGGGTGCTGAGTACTCAGGGTGCTGGGTGCTCAGTACTCAGGGTGCTGGGTGCTCAGTACTCAGGGTGCTGGGTGCTCAGTGCTCAGGGTGCTGGATCCTCAGTACTCAGGGTGCTGGGTGCTCAGTACTCAGGTTGCTGGGTGCTCAGTGCTCAGGGTCCTGGGTGCTCAGTGCTCAGGGTGCTGGGTGCTCAGTACTCAGGGTGCTGGGTGCACAGTGCTCAGGGTGATCGGTGCTCAGTACTCAGTGTGCTCAGTACTCAGGGTGCTGGGTGCTCAGTGCTCAGGGTGCTGGGTGCTCAGTACTCAGGGTGCTGGGTGCTCAGTGCTCGGGGTGCTGGGTGCTCAGTGCTCAGGGTGATCGGTGCTCAGTACTCAGGTTGCTGGGTGCTCAGTGCTCAGGGTGCTGGGTGCTCAGTCCTTAGGGTGCTCAGTGCTCAGGGTGCTGGGTGCTCAGTGCTCGGGGTGCTCGGTGCTCAGTACACAGGGGGCTGAGTGCTCAGTACTCAGGGTGCTGGGTTCTCAGTACTCATGGTGCTGGGTGCTCAGTAATCAGGGGACTGGGTGCTCAGTGCTCAGGGTGCTGGGTGGTCAGTGCTCAGGGCACTAGGTGCTCAGTGCTCAGGGTGCTGGGTGCTCAGTGCTCGGGGTGCTGGGTGCTCAGTCCTCAGGGTTCTCAGTGC
Source organism: Microtus oregoni (assembly GCF_018167655.1). Lineage (NCBI taxonomy): Eukaryota > Metazoa > Chordata > Mammalia > Rodentia > Cricetidae > Microtus > Microtus oregoni. The sequence continues at coordinate 132,197 of NW_024543435.1, forward strand.
TCAGGGTGCTGGGTGCTCAGTACTCAGGGTGCTGGGTGCTCAGTACTCAGGGGGCTGGGTGCTCAGTGCTCAGGGTGCTGGGTGCTCAGTGCTCAGGGTGCTGGGTGCTCAGTACTCTGGGTGCTCGGTGCTCAGTACTCGGGGTGCTCGGTGCTCAGTACTCAAGGTGCTGGGTTCTCAGTGCTCAGGGTGCTGGGTGCTCAGTACTCAGGGTGCTCAGTGCTCAGTCCTCGGGGTGCTGGGTGCTCAGTACTCAGGGTGGTCAGTGCTCAGTACTCGGGGTGCTGGGTGCTCAGTGCTCAGTGTGCTCAGTGCTCAGTGGTCGGGGTGATGGGTGCTCAGTGCTCGGGGCGCTGGGTGCTCAGTGCTCGGGGTGCTGTGTGCTCAGTACTCAGGGTGCTGTGTGCTCAGTGCTCAGTACTCTGCGTGCTGGGTGCTCAGTGCTCAGAGTGTTGGGTGCTCAGTACTCAGGGTGCTGGGTGCTCAGTGCTCAGTGCTCAAGGTGCTCAGTGCTCAGGGTGCTCAGTGCTCAGGGTGCTGTGTGCTCAGTACTCGGGGTGCTGGGTGCTCAGTGCTAAGTGCTCAGGGTGCTGGGTGCTCAGTGCTCGGGGTGCTGGGTGCTCAGTACTCAGCGTGCTGCGTGCTCAGTACTCAGGGTGCTGGGTGCTCAATACTCAGTGCTCGGGGTCCTGGGTGCTGAATGCTCAGGGTGCTGGGTGCTCAGTGCTCTGGGTGCTGGGTGCTGAGTACTCAGGGTGCTGGGTGCTCAGTACTCAGGGTGCTGGGTGCTCAGTACTCAGGGTGCTGGGTGCTCAGTGCTCAGGGTGCTGGATCCTCAGTACTCAGGGTGCTGGGTGCTCAGTACTCAGGTTGCTGGGTGCTCAGTGCTCAGGGTCCTGGGTGCTCAGTGCTCAGGGTGCTGGGTGCTCAGTACTCAGGGTGCTGGGTGCACAGTGCTCAGGGTGATCGGTGCTCAGTACTCAGTGTGCTCAGTACTCAGGGTGCTGGGTGCTCAGTGCTCAGGGTGCTGGGTGCTCAGTACTCAGGGTGCTGGGTGCTCAGTGCTCGGGGTGCTGGGTGCTCAGTGCTCAGGGTGATCGGTGCTCAGTACTCAGGGTGCTGGGTGCTCAGTGCTCAGGGTGCTGGGTGCTCAGTCCTTAGGGTGCTCAGTGCTCAGGGTGCTGGGTGCTCAGTGCTCGGGGTGCTCGGTGCTCAGTACACAGGGGGCTGAGTGCTCAGTACTCAGGGTGCTGGGTTCTCAGTACTCATGGTGCTGGGTGCTCAGTACTCAGGGGAATGGGTGCTCAGTGCTCAGGGTGCTGGGTGGTCAGTGCTCAGGGCACTAGGTGCTCAGTGCTCAGGGTGCTGGGTGCTCAGTGCTCGGGGTGCTGGGTGCTCAGTCCTCAGGGTTCTCAGTGCTCAGGGTGCTGGGTGCTCAGTACTCAGGGTGCTGGGTGCTCAGTACTCAGGGGGCTGGGTGCTCAGTGCTCAGGGTGCTGGGTGCTCAGTGCTCAGGGCGCTGTGTGCTCAGTGCTCGGGGTGCTGGGTGCTCAGTGCTCAGGGTGCTGGGTGCTCAGTGCTCAGTGCTCAGGGTGCTGGGTGCTCAGTGCTCAGTGCTCAGGGTGCTGGGTGCTCAGTACTCAGGGTGCTGGGTGCTCAGTACTCAGGGTACTGGGTGCTCAGTTCTCAGGGTGCTGGGTGCTCATTACTCTGGGTGTTGGGTGCTCAGTACTCAGGGTGCTGGGTGCTCAGTGCTCGGGGTGCTGGGTGCTCAGTGCTCAGGGTGCTGGGTGCTCAGTGCTCAGGGTGCTGGGTGCTCAGTACTCTGGGTGTTGGGTGTTCAGTACTCAGGGTGCTTTGTGCTCCGTGCTCGGGGTGCTGGGTGCTCAGTGCTCAGGGTGCTGGGTGCTCAGTGCTCAGGGTGCTGGGTGCTCAGTGCTCAGGGTGCTGGGTGCTCAGTGCTCGGGGTGCTGGGTGCTCAGTACTCAGCGTGCTGCGTGCTCAGTACTCAGGGTGCTGGGTGCTCAGTGCTCAGGGTGCTGGGTGCTCAGTGCTCGGGGTGCTGGGTGCTCAGTGCTCAGGGTGATCGGTGCTCAGTACTCAGGGTGCTGGGTGCTCAGTACTCAGGGAGCTAGGTGCTCAGTCCTCAGGGTGCTCAGTGCTCAGGGTGCTGGGTGCTCAGTGCTCGGGGTGCTCGGTGCTCAGTACTCAGGGTGCTGAGTGCTCAGTACTCAGGGTGCTGGGTGCTCAGTACTCATGGTGCTGGGTGCTCAGTGCTCGGGGTGCTGGGTGCTCAGTACTCAGCGTGCTGCGTGCTCAGTACTCAGGGTGCTGGGTGCTAAATACTCAGTGCTCGGGGTCCTGGGTGCTGAGTGCTCAGGGTGCTGGGTGCTCAGTGCTCTGGGTGCTGGGTGCTGAGTACTCAGGGTGCTGGGTGCTCAGTACTCAGGGTGCTGGGTGCTCAGTACTCAGGGTGCTGGGTGCTCAGTGCTCAGGGTGCTGGATCCTCAGTACTCAGGGTGCTGGGTGCTCAGGACTCAGGTTGCTGGGTGCTCAGTGCTCAGGGTCCTGGGTGCTCAGTGCTCAGGGTGCTGGGTGCTCAGTACTCAGGGTGCTGGGTGCACAGTGCTCAGGGTGATCGGTGCTCAGTACTCAGTGTGCTCAGTACTCAGGGTGCTGGGTGCTCAGTGCTCAGGGTGCTGGGTGCTCAGTACTCAGGGTGCTGGGTGCTCAGTGCTCGGGGTGCTGGGTGCTCAGTGCTCAGGGTGATCGGTGCTCAGTACTCAGGGTGCTGGGTGCTCAGTGCTCAGGGTGCTGGGTGCTCAGTCCTTAGGGTGCTCAGTGCTCAGGGTGCTGGGTGCTCAGTGCTCGGGGTGCTCGGTGCTCAGTACACAGGGGGCTGAGTGCTCAGTACTCAGGGTGCTGGGTTCTCAGTACTCATGGTGCTGGGTGCTCAGTACTCAGGGGACTGGGTGCTCAGTGCTCAGGGTGCTGGGTGGTCAGTGCTCAGGGCGCTAGGTGCTCAGTGCTCAGGGTGCTGGGTGCTCAGTGCTCGGGGTGCTGGGTGCTCAGTCCTCAGGGTTCTCAGTGCTCAGGGTGCTGGGTGCTCAGTACTCAGGGTGCTTTGTGCTCAGTACTCAGGGGGCTGGGTGCTCAGTGCTCAGGGTGCTGGGTGCTCAGTGTTCAGGGCGCTGGGTGCTCAGTGCTCGGGGTGCTGGGTGCTCAGTGCTCAGGGTGCTGGGTGCTCAGTGCTCAGTGCTCAGGGTGCTGGGTGCTCAGTGCTCAGTGCTCAGGGTGCTGGGTGCTCAGTACTCAGGGTGCTGGGTGCTCAGTACTCAGGGTACTGGGTGCTCAGTTCTCAGGGTGCTGGGTGCTCATTACTCTGGGTGTTGGGTGCTCAGTACTCAGGGTGCTGGGTGCTCAGTGCTCGGGGTGCTGGGTGCTCAGTGCTCAGGGTGCTGGGTGCTCAGTGCTCAGGGTGCTGGGTGCTCAGTACTCTGGGTGCTCGGTGCTCAGTACTCGGGGTGCTCGGTGCTCAGTACTCAAGGTGCTGGGTTCTCAGTGCTCAGGGTGCTGGGTGCTCAGTACTCAGGGTGCTCAGTGCTCAGTCCTCGGGGTGCTGGGTGCTCAGTACTCAGGGTGGTCAGTGCTCAGTACTCGGGGTGCTGGGTGCTCAGTGCTCAGTGTGCTCAGTGCTCAGTGGTCGGGGTGCTGGGTGCTCAGTGCTCGGGGCGCTGGGTGCTCAGTGCTCGGGGTGCTGTGTGCTCAGTACTCAGGGTGCTGTGTGCTCAGTGCTCAGTACTCTGCGTGCTGGGTGCTCAGTGCTCAGAGTGTTGGGTGCTCAGTACTCAGGGTGCTGGGTGCTCAGTGCTCAGTGCTCAAGGTGCTCAGTGCTCAGGGTGCTCAGTGCTCAGGGTGCTGTGTGCTCAGTACTCGGGGTGCTGGGTGCTCAGTGCTAAGTGCTCAGGGTGCTGGGTGCTCAGTGCTCGGGGTGCTGGGTGCTCAGTACTCAGCGTGCTGCGTGCTCAGTACTCAGGGTGCTGGGTGCTCAATACTCAGTGCTCGGGGTCCTGGGTGCTGAATGCTCAGGGTGCTGGGTGCTCAGTGCTCTGGGTGCTGGGTGCTGAGTACTCAGGGTGCTGGGTGCTCAGTACTCAGGGTGCTGGGTGCTCAGTACTCAGGGTGCTGGGTGCTCAGTGCTCAGGGTGCTGGATCCTCAGTACTCAGGGTGCTGGGTGCTCAGTACTCAGGTTGCTGGGTGCTCAGTGCTCAGGGTCCTGGGTGCTCAGTGCTCAGGGTGCTGGGTGCTCAGTACTCAGGGTGCTGGGTGCACAGTGCTCAGGGTGATCGGTGCTCAGTACTCAGTGTGCTCAGTACTCAGGGTGCTGGGTGCTCAGTGCTCAGGGTGCTGGGTGCTCAGTACTCAGGGTGCTGGGTGCTCAGTGCTCGGGGTGCTGGGTGCTCAGTGCTCAGGGTGATCGGTGCTCAGTACTCAGGGTGCTGGGTGCTCAGTGCTCAGGGTGCTGGGTGCTCAGTCCTTAGGGTGCTCAGTGCTCAGGGTGCTGGGTGCTCAGTGCTCGGGGTGCTCGGTGCTCAGTACACAGGGGGCTGAGTGCTCAGTACTCAGGGTGCTGGGTTCTCAGTACTCATGGTGCTGGGTGCTCAGTAATCAGGGGACTGGGTGCTCAGTGCTCAGGGTGCTGGGTGGTCAGTGCTCAGGGCACTAGGTGCTCAGTGCTCAGGGTGCTGGGTGCTCAGTGCTCGGGGTGCTGGGTGCTCAGTCCTCAGGGTTCTCAGTGCTCAGGGTGCTGGGTGCTCAGTACTCAGGGTGCTGGGTGCTCAGTACTCAGGGGGCTGGGTGCTCAGTGCTCAGGGTGCTGGGTGCTCAGTGCTCAGGGTGCTGGGTGCTCAGTACTCTGGGTGCTCGGTGCTCAGTACTCGGGGTGCTCGGTGCTCAGTACTCAAGGTGCTGGGTTCTCAGTGCTCAGGGTGCTGGGTGCTCAGTACTCAGGGTGCTCAGTGCTCAGTCCTCGGGGTGCTGGGTGCTCAGTACTCAGGGTGGTCAGTGCTCAGTACTCGGGGTGCTGGGTGCTCAGTGCTCAGTGTGCTTAGTGCTCAGTGGTCGGGGTGATGGGTGCTCAGTGCTCGGGGCGCTGGGTGCTCAGTGCTCGGGGTGCTGTGTGCTCAGTACTCAGGGTGCTGTGTGCTCAGTGCTCAGTACTCTGCGTGCTGGGTGCTCAGTGCTCAGAGTGTTGGGTGCTCAGTACTCAGGGTGCTGGGTGCTCAGTGCTCAGTGCTCAAGGTGCTCAGTGCTCAGGGTGCTCAGTGCTCAGGGTGCTGTGTGCTCAGTACTCGGGGTGCTGGGTGCTCAGTGCTAAGTGCTCAGGGTGCTGGGTGCTCAGTGCTCGGGGTGCTGGGTGCTCAGTACTCAGCGTGCTGCGTGCTCAGTACTCAGGGTGCTGGGTGCTCAATACTCAGTGCTCGGGGTCCTGGGTGCTGAATGCTCAGGGTGCTGGGTGCTCAGTGCTCTGGGTGCTGGGTGCTGAGTACTCAGGGTGCTGGGTGCTCAGTACTCAGGGTGCTGGGTGCTCAGTACTCAGGGTGCTGGGTGCTCAGTACTCAGGTTGCTGGGTGCTCAGTGCTCAGGGTCCTGGGTGCTCAGTGCTCAGGGTGCTGGGTGCTCAGTACTCAGGGTGCTGGGTGCACAGTGCTCAGGGTGATCGGTGCTCAGTACTCAGTGTGCTCAGTACTCAGGGTGCTGGGTGCTCAGTGCTCAGGGTGCTGGGTGCTCAGTACTCAGGGTGCTGGGTGCTCAGTGCTCGGGGTGCTGGGTGCTCAGTGCTCAGGGTGATCGGTGCTCAGTACTCAGGGTGCTGGGTGCTCAGTGCTCAGGGTGCTGGGTGCTCAGTCCTTAGGGTGCTCAGTGCTCAGGGTGCTGGGTGCTCAGTGCTCGGGGTGCTCGGTGCTCAGTACACAGGGGGCTGAGTGCTCAGTACTCAGGGTGCTGGGTTCTCAGTACTCATGGTGCTGGGTGCTCAGTACTCAGGGGACTGGGTGCTCAGTGCTCAGGGTGCTGGGTGGTCAGTGCTCAGGGCACTAGGTGCTCAGTGCTCAGGGTGCTGGGTGCTCAGTGCTCGGGGTGCTGGGTGCTCAGTCCTCAGGGTTCTCAGTGCTCAGGGTGCTGGGTGCTCAGTACTCAGGGTGCTGGGTGCTCAGTACTCAGGGGGCTGGGTGCTCAGTGCTCAGGGTGCTGGGTGCTCAGTGCTCAGGGCGCTGTGTGCTCAGTGCTCGGGGTGCTGGGTGCTCAGTGCTCAGGGTGCTGGGTGCTCAGTGCTCAGTGCTCAGGGTGCTGGGTGCTCAGTGCTCAGTGCTCAGGGTGCTGGGTGCTCAGTACTCAGGGTGCTGGGTGCTCAGTACTCAGGGTACTGGGTGCTCAATTCTCAGGGTGCTGGG